>NW_015505793.1:504330-563224 GCF_001515645.1 Sinocyclocheilus grahami
GAGAGAGAGAGAGAGAGAGAGAGAGAGAGAGAGAGAGAGAGAGAGAGAGAGAGAGAGAAACGTGTGCGAGGTGGCTGCAAGAAAGACTGAAGAGGAATGGGGTGGAGCCTGTGCTCTCACAAAATTGATCTTTTGTTTCCCGAGAGGGGGCAAAAAGAAAAAAGATAATGGAAAATTGCGAAAGAAAAACAAGATCGGGGGAAGGAAATCTGACTGTGTATTTCCTATTACTAAAATTTCATGACAGTCTTTTAGAATTGAAAAAGAAAAATGCAAATAAAAGACAAAAATTATTAAGTATCATACAAACAGGGAGGTTTTTTTTTTTAGTTACTTCCAAATGAATGCTCATGCTGAGGGAGGGTTAATTAAACGCCTCTGACAGTGATGGTTCTGGGTTACTCAGAAAACAAATTACTGAATCCTACAGCCTTATGGGCAGCTCAGAGACGTCTCCAAAAATAAGTAGGTACAAAATAAGCACAAACAGGGTTAGGGGCCGCTCACGCAGGCCACTCTTTGTTAAAAACAGCCGGAGAATAGACAAAACGTAGGTAGGTCTTGAGACCTCTTTTCACCACTTTTCTCACGTTTTCAAAAGTCATTTTGGCCTTTTGCTTAATGAGTCATTTGCTTTCAGTGGTAGAACAGAAACTGTTTAGTGTCTTTTACTGCTGCAGCATTCATCAGTACCTGGCAAATTCAGCTGATTTATCTGACAAACGCACAAATCAAAAGGATCCATTGAGACAGGCCACACAAATCATGATCCAATCTTCTGCAAATGTGCTCAAATACAATTTGTTAAAGGATGTTATAGCATTGATACAGCCTAAGTGTTACTGGCACAATCTACATGCTGCTGATTACCACAAAAGTACATTTACGACAGAGAACTTGCTATGAAAGTCTAGACATTTTGGAGGCTTAAAAGCAGAAATGAGGCACTTGAACTTTTGTTAAAGGGGTCATATGATGCTGCTAAAAAGAACATTATTTTGTGTATTTGGTGTAATGAAATGTGTTTATGTGGTTTAAAGTTCAAAAAACACATTATTTTCCACATACTGTACGTTATTGTTTCTCCTCTATGCCCCGCCTTTTTGAAACGCGCCGATTTTTACAAAGCTCATCGGTCTGAAAAGGAAGGTGTGCTGTGACTGGCCAGCTATCCAGTGCATTGTGATTGGCTGAATACCTCAAGCGTGAGACGGAAGTGTTACGCCCCTCACATACTGTTGATGTCGTGTCAGGCCGGAGCGACAAGACAACATTAAAACCCATTAAAAACGAGGCATTTGTTGCATCCAGTGGGGACATAATTACTGATTATAATGACTTATACTGTCTTTTTACGCGTTGTGTTGCATTGCATCGCGCCGCGTAAACATAAAACTCTGTCTGCATTTGTGATCGGAAAAATGACAAACAACAAGCGCTACTCTACACTGCCCAAAACTCGCGTTTGAATCTTCAGTGGCAAATCCTTTAAATGAAAACGTACTTACGTGAATCAGAACAGCCGGCCTTTATGCACCAAGAGCTTGTAACACTCCACAGAGAAAGGAAAAATTTAAATCGCATCATATGACCCCTTTAAAGCACTTATACTACTACTGTTTAAAAGTTCAGGGTCAAGGGTTTTTTTGTTTTTTTTGTTTTTTAATTAATACTTTCATTCAACAAGGACACATTAAACTGTTCAAAAGTGACAGTATTACAATTTAATATGTTACAAAATATTTCCATTTCAAATAAACTCTTCTTTTGAAATTTCTATTTGTCAAAGAATCCTGAAAACAAAAAAAATCTATCGTTTTCAACAAAAATATTAAGCATCACAACTGTGTTCAACATTGATAATCAGAAATGTTTCTTGAGCAGCAAATCAGAAGGATTTCTGAAGGATCATGTGACACTGAAGACTGGAGCAATGATGCTTTGATCACAGCAATCAATTACATTAACAATATTCAAATAGAAAACAGTTATTTTCAATTGTAATATTTCACAATAGTACTGCTTTTTACTTTATCCAATAAATGCAAGCCTTGGTAGGAGTGGGCGTATTGACTCTATCATGATAGTTATTTACAGGAAATTAAATCCCAAAATGTGCATGTAGCATAATGTAGTAATAACTATGTTAAAAATATTCATATTTTTAGATACTATTATTCATAATAATACTGAATGATTATTTTAGCATCGATGCAAAAAAAAAGCTTTACAAACACTTTAGTCAACCCCAAAACAGTAACACATTATAAATATGACTAAATGAGTGGTGTTGGAGGCTGTTGTAAATAAATGCGCATACATGATGCTGTGACCACTGAATGCTGAACTAATGCAAGGTGGAGCTGCTCGGCAACTATAACCAACCATTACATCATCATTACTCTGGAAATGTGTGGCACAGCTCCTCAAAACTACGCCACTCCTGTTAAAATCAACAAAGCTGTCTACACTGCAAGTAGCAGCCTGCTTTTGCAGAGTAGTTTAATTATTAATTGATTACACCACACATAAACAGCAGTATAAACTGTACAGCTGAATCTCTACCGGTTGTCACAGTACATACAACCACATATTGGATATATTTCCAAACTATTTTTATTTGAACATTTATCCTAGATTAATATCTTGCCCCAGAGATTTGCACTACAACGCATTACTACATGAAAATGTTTGTTTTTGATTGCACAAACGTAGTCAAAATGCATGATGTAAATGACAACAGAATTTACATTTTTTGGTGAACTGTCCCTTTAACGTACAATTGCTTCGATTTATTATTAATTTGTAATTATTTTAATATGGATTTAAAGTCGGTAAACTCATTAATTAATAAGAAAAGAAATCAAAAATAGATGAAGAATCGTTTACGAATCAGATCATGAGGTGTCTAAGCATTCTCATCCCTAACATGAACTGTTAAAACATACTGTTTAAATCTTATTCGCATGTACTGTATTTAATGAATTGCTGAATTTTCACAAAGCATTTGTCAGTTAACTCACACTACATCCAAAGGCTGAAGGCTACATACTGAATGTTGTGACATACTGTACTGCGTTTCTGCTATCTGCTAGGCCTCTACTACAGTTTGTGAAAAACAAGTCAGTCTGGGAACACAGACATACAGTATCTTGCGTGTGTGCGCTCCAGTGGAGAAGTCAGACGGATTGGCACTCAAGCAGAAGAGCCCCGTTCTTTGTGAATTCATTAGCGATGGTCAGGACCTCAGGGGAGCGCTGGTTTTGGCAAGTGAAGCACGCAGCATGCGTCACGTAGGTGATCCGAGCACTTCGGCCACATTGAATAAGCTGGCTAACACGCCAGTGCCATAAAACAGATGCTCATGCATTGATCCAAAAGGAAGATTAATGGAAAAATCCATGATTTGTTCAGAAAAGGTCAGGTTTAACTAGCTTTCACCTAATTATTAAACCTAAAGTAACTAGATTTATTACTTAATATAACATTCCAGACGACAGAAAATGCCATCTAACGAGTTATAACACACCCTCAAATCTGTAATAACAATAATCGCCACACCACACAAACTTGCGGTACAACTTGTTCTCTAAAGCATTCTTTCATGTGATTCAGCAAGTCAAAATCGTCTTGAACTAATGCTCATAAACAGCTGGTCAATTTTCCTACTGCAAAATCCTCGTAGGAATATCTTCTCTAAAAACCAACCAGGCATATTTCCTCCTTGTAAAAGAGCACAAGGACATAACAAGGTGAAAACCATCTCAACACCAGACCGCATACATCCACCACAGTCAAATCAATTTTGAGCCGTGGTAAGAGGACAGCTGGGAAAACACAATCTGGAGGACACAATCTATGATGAATGAGGAATATCTCAAATGGTACCAGTGAAAACCTCAAAAACCCATTGAAAAAGACAATGAAAGAAGGGAAAATAGGAGTGGGGAGAGGCAAAGAGCATAAGAAAGATGCCTCTGAGAAAGATTACGCAGCCTCACACACACACTGCTGCTGCCAGCACACACACACACACACACACACACACTGCAGTGTGGCGAATGGGTAAACTCCCTCACATCGCCTATCTTGAAGGGTAGAGGGTGCATGGATAACATTTCCCTAAATAAATTCAGTGTGACTGAATGGATCCTATTAAACTTGGCTGCAAACGGGGTGTGCAGAAGCAAGAACATTTCATTAAAACACCCGCTGAGACCTAGCAGTACATCATTAGATCAAAATCCATTAACAGATTGTATCTAAGGAATATCTAGATGGCGAATGGCAGAGAACAGGCAGTGATTCGATCAAGATTATTCTCTATATCAGAGTCTTGGCTCAGCTCGTGCTGTGATTCCAGTCAACCATGTTCTAAACAACAGACAACATTCTACAGGATCCTATGAAAGCACTTCTGCTCAACTACACACCAAACAGACACTAAAAATATGACCATAGTAAACTGCACACATCGTGTCACTGAGTAAACAAACCTATAGAAAGACAACGGACTAACAGTGAAAGCAGACTAGACTCCTAGGTGGCATTAAAGGGGTCATATGACAACATTATTTTCCACATACTCTACATTATTATTTCTCCTCTATGCCCCACCTTTCTGAAACGCGTCGATTTTTACAAAACTCATCGGTCTGAAAAGCGAGGTGTGCTCTGATTGGTCAGCTATCCAGTGCGTTGTGATTGGCCGAATTCCTCAGGCGTGTGACGGAAATGTTATGTCCCTACCATACTGTGATGCCGTGTCCCGGCGCCATGAGACAAAATCAATAAAACCCATTATAAATGAGGCATTTGTTGCATCCAGTGGGGATATAATTAGGGGTGGGAGAAAAAAAATCGATGCATCGCGATTCTCTCTTCAACGATTCTGAGAATTTCAGAATCGATTCTGAGCTTAGTTTGTAACCAGATGCACGATGAAACTTGCTTCCAATTCCTCACACACATACACCACTCGAACCTTCCGTAAAATAATCTTTCATAAAGCGAAATTCAAGGACATTCGTGGGCTTCATTGCAACGGATGCGCTGTGAGAGACGCGTGCTTTGTTTGATGTTACACTTGAGGTGTGCGGTCTCGCCCGTCGGTATTTTCCTTACAAATGCTCTACGAAGTCATCATTTAAGTGGTTTGGAATGCAGCGGACTTACATATTTAAAATATGAACCTCACTAACAGAAGGCTGCTTTCAATTTCAAATGCTAATGCATGCTTTTTTTGTGAAGACTGCTCGCGCAAGCGGGTGTGCAACTGACTCCGTGTAAGTGGTTTAATGCACTTGCATCTCAAAATGGTTTTATGACGCAAAATTAATGTAAACACAGCCAGTTATGTCTTAAGGGATTAAACGGACAGGACAAACCACATTACTTCTTATATTTCAAAAGAGATCCGTCCGTAAATGTAGCTTAATAGATCTCCCGCTGTCTACGATGTCATAGTAAAAAACAACAGTAAATATGAAGAAAAATCATTCACAGTTCTTGAATGGAAAATTTTCAGATAATCTTAAATACTGAAAGCACTCTTTGTTTGTTGTTTGTTATATGCTTCTATGCTCCTCTTTATTATTTGCTATTTGCTTGTATGTTTTGAAGTTATATTAGTTTAAAATTCTTAACATAGGCTACAACTGTTTTAATTAATTTTTTCAATTTGTAATTATTTTAAAAAGTACTTAATTACTTATGTAAGGATATGTAAATGTAAGGATTTTAAGATTCTCAAATCGATAAGCTAATTAATTAATAATGGGGGGGAGTAGATCAAGAATCGTTCTGGAATCGGATCGTGACTCCCAGAATCGGATCGGATCGTGAGGGGACTAAAGATTGCCATCCCTAGATATAATTATTGATTATAATGACTTATACTGTCTTTTTACGCATTGCGTTGCATCGCGCCGCATAAACATAAAACCATGTCTGCATTTGTGATCGGAGAAATGACAAACAACAAGTGCTACTCTACACTGCTCAAAACTCACATTCGAATCATCAGTGGCAAATTCTTTAAATATGAAAATGTACTTACAGGCTGTGAGCCAGTATTATTTGTCAGCATCATAGAGTGTATAGGGTCAGCATGCACGCCGAAGGGGAAACAGGGGAACTGAATTCACCGGAACACCGGCATTGTAGGCTACTCTCCCAGGAAACAGTCCTCATCCTCCAGAAAATACGCTGCACACTAGGGGTTGAACGACTTCAGATTTTTTAAAGTTGACTATTATGTGATGAAAGTCGAGTCGAAGTCGACTAGTTGCTGATGACGTCATTAATGAACAAATAAGTCTGGAGCTGTGACAAATACATTGTGTACAGCTATAGCATATGACACAGCGCTGCCCACATGGCTGTTGCTCCTATAACAGCTGATTTTGATCAGTTCTTTTGTCTTTGGGTCGTTATATTTCTCACAGATTTCTGCTCGTTCTAAATCAGATACAGATAAAGTAGCACAGTAAAGTTTACTAGTGAGAGCGATTGCGTGTGTGAATTAATTCTACCTGGCAGCATCTCTCTACTAGTAGTGAAGCTGTGGGATTTAGTTATTAAGAAATATATGCTTGAACGTTTTAGTTTCAAAGCTATTTTAACAGTGTTGAACACTGTTAAAGAAAGAACAGTATTGACAATACATTTCCGCGCTGAATGATTCTGTGTGCGCGCGATCTGCACGTGATGTATGAGCTACTGTCTGAAGCCTATGTGTGTGCGTTACAGTGCAGCAGTGCATTAGATTAGAACGGCGATTAATTTACCTGTACAATAAGCTGTTTAAAACGTGCATTTTCCTGTTCAATTTCGAGCATCCAGTGATATAATCACACGTCTTGTGGAGCGCTTTCAGAGTATGCATTTATTTGTCATTTTAACTGTTCGGAAATGGAGCGTAAATGTGGAAGTCCTTCAAATATTGCTTATCCTATTGCGCCCTCTATAGGACCAGCGACAAGTCGACGTCAAGCTTAAAGCGTCATGGCAGAGCATTGAAGTCGACTAGTCAACTTGTCGATTAGTCGGTGCAACCCCTACTGCACACTAGGCTTGCCGTGATAGACGGTGCTGACGGTGATACCGTTGTTAAGCCGCAACACCGATTATGTCACTTGCCCACCGTGGCACCGACCCCCCCAGATTTAATTTCTCCAGCGAGGCGAGTGAGGAGAGCTGACTGACAAGAAGAGTGAGGTGAGACAGACAAGACGATCGCGGATGATTTAGTTTCGAAACGAGATGCAAAAGCACCTGTTTGGCAGTATTTTGGATTTTGAAAAGCCTGTTGACTTTTGCCGTTTATCTAAGGTGATTTTGGAAGTTTTTTTAAGCATTAGTTTCTTATTTAATTGATTCCACAGTGTTTGCTGATTTTTACTTTATTAAAAAAAATTGTCATTTATTTTTTTTTTTTTTACATCAAGGTGTATGCCGTGCCTCCAAGCTTTCTTATTCGTTTTGCTAATAAACGTTCTACGTTTCTTATTTATTTTGTTATATATTATACGTTTACTTAGCCTATTTCCAGTTTTGTATACCTATTTAAACTTTATGTAAGTTATTTGTTATTTTATATTAGGCATAGCCTCCCCTTTAGCATGGTGTATTTGTATTTGTTTTGTTAATAAATGTTCTATGTTTTATATATAGGCTAAAGTGAGTTTGACGCCGAACTGCCGCTATTTCGAAAGTGAAAGTAAAATGTGCACGCCGCTTTTAAGCTATTTAAAAGCGAGGAAAAGAGGGAACGCCCCCGCGGTGATACCGGTATTATCGGTGTTGTCACACGTCGATTAACCGGTGGGAAAATTTCCTCACCGTCACAACCCTACTGCACACATCTGAATATTTGGTTTGAACTGTTCTGGAACAGTGTTGTAAATAATACTTAACCACTGATTTCTAGTTGTGTCCTCTTTTTGGAAGTATGAACAAAGTAGTTTCGCTTTCACAACGAAACGCGTCTCCACGACATGGCGGCAGCAACAATACTACAGCGAGAATCAAAGTTACACCTTCTTTCTTTGTGTGAACATTTGGGCGGCGTTATGCAAATCTTCCCACATAGTGAGGTAGATATGTGGGGGCGTGTTAGAACGAGCTGTTTTAGGAGGGCGTGGACGAGTCTTAACTTTTATAAAGAATATCTCTTTGGATTTGAGACTTTAGTCTTTGCAACTTTAAAGATCTTCTTTATGCACCAAGAGCTTGTAACACTCCAAAGAGAAAGGAAAAATTGAAATCGCATCATATGACCCCCTTTAAATACTTTGAGGAACTTGACATGCTATTCATGACATTATAATGACCTCATATTTATATGGAATATTTGTAATTAAAACAAAATGTATTTGTCACACCACTGGACTTATAGAACAGAATGATATACATGATAAATAGAATGATTAAAACTGCGAGAACATTTTTATTCACACAATTTCTATTATACATTCATAGTTTTTATCATTTTGACCTAAAATCCTGACGTTGAATTAAAAGTTCAGACTGCCCTTGAGGAACTGAGGAACTTTTTGACAACTTTTTTTCATAACAATACATCATTTATGAAAATGTTTTTCATCAATTTATTCAAATAAATGTAACGTGTAACTATTTAGGTATCAAATACAGGTAATGTGCAATGAATGAGCTGCAGTTTAGGCATTCATTCACGTAAATCTCAAGCTCATTCGCAGTCCAATCCGATTTTTATATATGAATCCTCAATCCTTATTTATGATAATAAAGATACAGACAGATTCAACAGCAGGATCAGGGATCATATATTTAACGTTGATGCATGACTGGATTTCTGCATATGCTGCATCTCCACCACTAAAAAAAAATCCTTAAACTTTTAAAGCTATTGTCGGGGTTTTATTTACCATGTACTTTGGAAACGCATTCCCGCTATTAATGAATAATGATGCACTTATAATATCTAGTGACTGTGAACCCACTAACTCATAGTAACCCTAATTCTTGCCACAGTGTTGACAATTAAGTGCCCTTAAATGCAAGTGTGTTAGCTAAGAAAGCCCGTCGCTCCACCGCCGCCTTTAGTTTATCTGCCTGACAGAAATAAAAAGAGCAAATGAAGACAAGGCTTTGTCAGCGCGGTTCGGCTTCTACTGACAAGCACACCCCCAGCCCAAAGAGAAAAGCAAACAACCACAAACCTTGCATCGCCCGGTGAAGGCTACAGTCCCTGAATGTGCCAGGGATTCGGGTAAAACGTGCAATGAAAATGTGACCAATCAGGGACGAGTGACCGGTGAAGCAGCCAATCAGGACAGGCTACGCTTGGACGAGAGCCAATCATATCAAGGCTCAATGCTCCTGCGGACACAGAGGGGTGGAGGAGGGTTCACTCGCATGCTCGTGCAGGAAACAGAAATGTGAGGGTGGAGGAGGTGGAGGGTGAGGGGGGATGGCTAGCTAAGGAGGGGGAAAATCATTTTAGCGACCCGTCCCGTACTGAAATCCACGATTGAGACAATGAGCAATACACGACCCACAACTTCACCTTTGTATATAAAACAGCAGCATTTCTATTTTGAAATAACTGAGTGAAGATCACTAGAATATATTCTATTGATAAAGACATTATTAATGGGATAGTGTACCCAAGAAGATATTTTGAAGCATGTGGGTAATCAAACAGTTGCCCCATTGACTTGTAAATAGTCATAGTGATTACATTCTACACATTCTTCAAAATATATTCTTTTGTGTTCGGCAGAAGAAAGAAGTTCATACAGGTTTGGATAAACTGTAATATATATATATATATATATATATATATTTTTTTTTTTTTTGGATGAACAGAACTATACATTTAACGTAATTCATACTTTATGTATAGTAAAATAAATATTAACCATTTTTTAATATACCTGTTTTATACTATTTCACAGGTATTTGCCTACTTGTCATCGCTGTCAAATATTTTAAAAACCTGAAAAATCAAAGCCATGTTTTATCTTGAAATGCTTTATGTCTTGAAAGCTGCTGTGAGGTCCGTAGGTTCACACACACTCCTGGTGAGTTTTACAGTTTTTAATGATTTGAATGCTTAGATTTGCAAATATGCATGCTTATATTTTCTGTCTCAAAAATGTTCTTATGCATTTTCTTACGACATATGCTTTGCCCTTGGTTTTGTATTTAGGAATCAGTGAGGTGTTTCAGCTTGATATGTTTGTTCTCACACCAACATTTTAAACATTCAAATATTTTTTTAGATGAATATTAAAAAAATATAAAAAATTAATAAAAATAAACTACAAAGTGAATCTGCAGTCTGGTTGTGCTATACACCATAATATTTCAGATAATGAGTCCATGGTACATAAATATGATAATCATTTGCCATCATGGTCATCTGATACCACAACACTATGAGAAATATTTAAAGGGATACTCCACCCAAAAAGTGCCTAAATGTATATTATACTATGGGGGCTGTAGAATGCTTGAATCTGATTGGTTGCCAAATGTTCTGATGTGTTCAAGTATTTTCCGGGAAACGCATGGCTAAAGTAGTTCCAGGCAGGTCTTGACCACAATACATGTTCATATCACTTCGCCAAGCGATTTCAGTTATTTCAAAGGTCCTTACAACCTAAAACAGCAAAATAACCAATACTCACAAAGACACTGACCAAGCAAATAAATAAAGCAAACAATAGGAAAAAGATGACTGATTATTTCCATGTTTTTGCCTCAAAGTTACGTTTTATGTACAGAAAACACATACCCTCTTTCTCCTGCTCTCTCTCCCTTACAAACGCACACACAGAAGCATGTTGTCAGCGCTGCTTTGATGATTTTATCAGTAAAATAGCTCAATAGCTTAAAAGCTACATGTCATTTCTCATAAGCAAGGTAATACGGCGCTGTTCTTGAAACAGATGCACTTACATTTTCGATATTAGTAGAGACGCTGCTGCCGAACTGTTGAGAGACACCCAGACTCGGGCAATTCAC
This sequence comes from Sinocyclocheilus grahami, assembly GCF_001515645.1. Lineage (NCBI taxonomy): Eukaryota > Metazoa > Chordata > Actinopteri > Cypriniformes > Cyprinidae > Sinocyclocheilus > Sinocyclocheilus grahami. The sequence continues at coordinate 515,344 of NW_015505793.1, forward strand.
ACACGCTTCATCTCTCTCTCTCCTTCTGTCTGTCTAATAACTTCATTAAAGGCATTAGTCTGCTATCAACGGCTCAAGCCTCCGTTGCTAGGTCTAAAATAACATTTTGGAATTAGCAATGGAGGTGTTGGATGAGATGCGCAAGAAATGAACCCTGCTCACAATAGCGTTTTAAGGACAAAAACCTGACGAATGTCTTTAAATACAACATCTGACCAATATGTGAGGTGTGGTACACTGTAAAAAATGACAGTGAATTTAACGGTAAAAGACTGTAAAAATGCTACAGTAAAATCCTGTTAAATGGTTAACGGTAAATTCCCCTACTATATACGGTGAAAAACTGTATTGGACATTACATGTATTGGACATTAATTTTACGGTAGTATATCGTTTTTGGAAGTGAAAAAGACCGTATAGTTTACAGTGAATAACCATAAATTGACATTCCCAGAATTCCCTGCGTTACATTTCAAATTTGATGTTTTTTTGTTGAAATAACTATGTTTCTTCTTAGTTTTTTCTTATCAGTTTTGTATATTAGGGTTGTGTGTTACACCTACTGTTGTTAAATGAATGTTTATTGCATTATTTCAGTTTCATGTGTGTTACCATGATGGTGTTTAGTGTTTGTGTGAATGGCACTGTGCACCTTCTATATATGTTATTATTTAAAAGCTGCTTGTGATGGGGTTTGGTTCATCATGTGACTTTCTCATCAGCGCCTGCATTTAGTGGTTATCAGTGTATTACAAAGGTTCAAAACAGATTTCAGTACTTCAATAGGTTGGTACATTAACATTATATGAGTTAATGAAATTACGGTATTTAACTGTAAATTTCAGTTAAAACCTAAAATGTTGCTACTGTATTTTATACGGTAAAATTCTGGCAACCACAGCTGCCGTTTTTTTACCGTAAATTTTACGGAATTTTTTTTACAGTGTAGATGTAGCACAAGCAGAATAATTGACTCCGGTCCATTGAATTACTAGAAAATAATGCACACCTGAGGTAGTGAATGACGCGAAGGTGTGCATTATTTTCTAGTAATTCAATTCAATGTGTCAATTATTCTGCTTGTGCTACATTTACCACACCTCAAATATTGTTCATATGTTGCTTATACTGATGATTTCCCGTCATCAATTATTCCTTACTTAAAGGGATACCAAAATGTATAGACTTTTTCTTCAGATGAACACAAACAAAGATTTTTAGAAAATATTCCATCTCTGGAAGTGCACATAATGCAAGTGAACAGTAACCTTAAATGAATATGTCTCACCTATAGTTTTACTTCAGAAGAACATGATTCATCCAATGCGGTCATATGGGTTACAGTCCTGATCATGTGGCGTTTGAATCAACTTTTGAGTTGTTATCCATTTGCATTATATACACTCCCAGAGATGGAGTAGCCTAAATTATTGTATGTACATATACAGTATATATGTATGTGTGTGTGGTTGTACATACACATATATGGAGTGGTTTTTTTTGGTGTTTGACTTAGTGTTATGTTAGAATCATTATTTTACTCATACCTTTTGTTCTTTAATATTTTGAATTGTTTTTAGCTTTATTTTTTTGTTTTTCATTTAAATGTTAAGTTTAGAAATTTAGTTGTATGCATTTGTCCCTTTTACTTAATCTCTTTATTTTTAAAATGTGTGTAGGTAGTATTTATAAAGTTTTAGCTTTTAGTTTTGGATCTGTTTTTAGTTGTTTTAATACTACAATTGATTGCTTCTGTTGTCCTCATTTGTAAGTCGCTTTGGATAAAAGCGTCTAATAAATGACTAAATAAATAAAATAAATAAAAGATGAGAAAATTTTTGGTGGAGTGTCACTTATTCAAAAAAATATCTGTAGCCATTTGAAATTAAAGGCAACCGCTGCATTTCAATCATGAAAATGCTACACACGTGTAGCATTAGCAGTTGTTTTTGATTGAAAGGTTGTTCACTACCAGTCAAAAGTTTTTGAACAGTAATATTTTTAACGTTTTTTAAAGAATTCTCTTCTGCTCACCAAGAGTGACCATCGGGTTCTTGGTCATCTCCCTGACTAAGGCCCTTCTCCCCCGATCACTCAGTTTGGCCGGGCGGCCCACTAGGAAGAGTCCTGTTCCTCTAGGAAGAGTTTCTAACAAACTTCTATTTCAAACAAACGTCTTTGACATTGTCATTATGGGGTATTATCTGTAGAATTTGGAGGAAAATAATGAATTGAATCCAGTTTGGAATAAGGCTGTAACATGTGGAAAAAGCGAAGCGCTGTGAATACATTCCAGATGCACTGTATATACACATGTAGGAATAATAGCTCTAGTCTAGTTGCTCAAAATAGTATTGCTGGCCATAATTGCTTACATTTTGACTTTTTTTTAGGTTTTGCATTTGAATGTAGATTTAGACATTATCAAACACTCGATTTTAATAAGTATAGTTTTTTAATAAAGAATTTATAAAGGAAGAGTGACCATCGGGTTCTTGGTCATCTCCCTGACTAAGGCCCTTCTCCCCCGATCACTCAGTTTGGCCGGGCGGCCCACTAGGAAGAGTCCTGTTCCTCTAGGAAGAGTTTCTAACAAACTTCTATTTCAAACAAACGTCTTTCACATTGTCGTTATGGGGTATTATCTGTAGAATTTGGAGGAAAATAATGAATTGAATCCAGTTTGGAATAAGGCTGTAACATGTGGAAAAAGCGAAGCGCTGTGAATACATTCCAGATGCACTGTATATACACATGTAGGAATAATAGCTCTAGTCTAGTTGCTCAAAATAGTATTGCTGGCCATAATTGCTTACATTTTGACTTTTTTTAGTCGCTTTCATTTGAATGTAGATTTAGACATTATCAAACACTCGATTTTAATAAGTATAGTTTTTTAATAAAGAATTTATAAAGGTTAATTACTCACATCCCAGTGTTATTTTCTGATATTAACATAAGCATACAACACAAGCGCATATTAAGGCAAGCAAATATGGAATTTAACCCAATAAAGAAGTATAAAACAATGTTTAAAAACACAACCAATTGCATTCAGCGAAAACTCTTTATAATGTTCCTTGATTGAGCAGTCTTCACTGAAACTCATTCAACCTCCTACAGTGAGAAAAAGATTGCAGAAAGACTAAAAACTTTAAAATATGACAACTAGCAAGGTGTTTCTCACGTTATCTAACTGCTTTTATAGTATAATGGTCTATTATTTAACGATAAACGCGCTTCATAAAATACCACTACTGCCCAGATTTCCGAGAGGTCAACTAATGCGTTAAAATGTCCCCAAAAAAAACCTATTCTGGCGAGAGTGCTTGAGAAACACTGAATTGAATGGGCTTCAATGCTGGAACTAGACTGTTTACTTTCGCATTCCTTGGTTCCTATGGAAGCCTATGGGAGTATCGCAACTCTCTGGGATCAAATAAATGCAGGCTTGGTGAGCAGAATAGAACTCTTTTAAAAGAAGAAAAAAAACATTCAATCTTACTGTTCAAAACATTTCGACTGGTACTGTATATTTCCAATATTCAAGCAAAAACAGACTGTGTGGCTGGCTCGGTGCCGCTTGAGAACCGCACCGCCCGTCACACTAGGAGGCAGTAGAGAGCAGACCAGGCTCACTGCCGCATGAAGACCGAAGCCGAGAAGAAGACAAACAAACGCTCCACAGTTTCCCCAAAGCAAGATGGCGGTGCAGGAGACAGCCGCTCAACTCTCTATGGCCCTAAAGGTGCAAGAATACCCGACTTTAAAGGTCTGTCAAGCCTTTCCTCTCCATACTCTAACCATGCAGTCGAACAGATCCAGTTTGCGTTATATAACCGTCACAACAAATCGTCTAACGGAAATGATCGATCAGATGGAAAGTATGTGACTGCATTTAGACAGTAACTGGTTAGCTCTACGGCTAGATACCTTAGCGAAACAAGTCCTACACAAACAGCTTTTACCGAAGTGATCGCAAACTGTCGAGCAGTGACATCGCCTGTAGTGTTATATATCGACGGATCTGTAAATGAGCGCAATAAGTCGAATAATATCAGTCTGATGCATGTCACCCTTGCGTTCCGACAGTCTTGTTTTATTAGGCGCTGTTTTATTACCCCATCACAGGGTTGTCCACTAGTGTAACCAGCGAGCAGTGCAGTTTATGGACGAGAATCGTTAACGAGGCGGATAGTGATAAGAATCGTGTCGGATTTATAGCTACTTTATAATCGAGTACTGGCCAGTCTCGTATAGCGTTTGATTTCGATTGTTTTTTCTGAAGCTATGATCCAGACAGCACCATTTTCCTGTGTCTAGATCAATGCTGGCGGAATAAACCCATGTCAATGGTGACCACAGCTCGGTATGCATGCGATTTATGCACCATATTAGGATGATATTGCATCATGTTGTGTTGATCAGTGGCAGCTGTTAGCACGTTTATAGCTCAGCTGTGGGTTCTCGATGAGGGGCTTGTTATTTAATGGTTGGCATACAGCACCTTTGTTCTCTGCGTCACAGATTTTCCCCGATAGATAGCGTCGATTTGGATGAATCTTTGCTTTGACTGTGTGGTGATAAGTTGAATGCTTTGTAACCCGATTTGCTCATGGATCTCCTGTAAAATGACGCCTGTTTATGCACACGCACACTGAATGTCAATAATATGTGGTCTTCACTGCTGCATCTGAGCTTGTCTTGCAGCATTGGGAATGATTTCCAGTACCTTCTTGATCATTGCATCATGATCTAACCATATAATCGAGTCACTATATTCTTTTGTGCAAAATCTTAAGTGCTTAAGGAAATGTACATGCATGGACCAGGTCTTTTATGGAAGGCACTGATTCTTGTAATGTTTTAGAGGGTCGTAAATCCTTAAAATTGACATTTATTCATACAGGCAAATTGAATAACAGTATACAACTGTAAAGCAATATATTTTGCTTTTTGACAGTCAGGTTTTGACATTTGTAATGTGAAAGTTTTAATTATAAGTTTAAGTTATGTGTATAGGCATGGGTGAACGGTAGTTTATCCTCTATTGTTTGATCGTGAAAGAAATCAATATCTTATAATTGGTATGAAATATTTGAGAGACGGTATTAACAGGGCTGCACGATAAATCGAAATGGAATCGAGATCGCGATTAGGCAGAAGCTGCGATTGTCATGCGTATCTTTCAGTGAAGCGCGGTTCTGTGATCAGCAGTAAATCTTCGACAGAAGCTGCGATTGTCATGCGTATCTTTCAGTGAAGCGCGGTTCTGTGATCAGCAGTAAATCTTCGACAGAAGCTGCGATTGTCATGCGTATCTTTCAGTGAAGCGCGGTTCTGTGATCAGCAGTAAATCTTCGACAGAAGCTGCGATTGTCATGCGTATCTTTCAGTGAAGCGCGGTTCTGTGATCAGCAGTAAATCTTCGACAGAAGCTGCGATTGTCATGCGTATCTTTCAGTGAAGCGCGGTTCTGTGATCAGCAGTAAATCTTCGACAGAAGCTGCGATTGTCATGCGTATCTTTCAGTGAAGCGCGGTTCTGTGATCAGCAGTAAATCTTCGACAGAAGCTGCGATTGTCATGCGTATCTTTCAGTGAAGCGCGGTTCTGTGATCAGCAGTAAATCTTCGACAGAAGCTGCGATTGTCATGCGTATCTTTCAGTGAAGCGCGGTTCTGTGATCAGCAGTAAATCTTCGACAGAAGCTGCGATTGTCATGCGTATCTTTCAGTGAAGCGCGGTTCTGTGATCAGCAGTAAATCTTCGACAGAAGCTGCGATTGTCATGCGTATCTTTCAGTGAAGCGCGGTTCTGTGATCAGCAGTAAATCTTCGACAGAAGCTGCGATTGTCATGCGTATCTTTCAGTGAAGCGCGGTTCTGTGATCAGCAGTAAATCTTCGACAGAAGCTGCGATTGTCATGCGTATCTTTCAGTGAAGCGCAGTTCTGTGATCAGCAGTAAATCTCCATCCGAAGGCCAGAGGGCGCTCTCGCGCTGAAACTCCAAATACGCCTCTCAGATGAAATCCAGAAAATGCCTATAGCGGTAGCTGAATAAACAGAAGATTTATCCGCTTTTAGGATTTATTTCAAACACTCGACTGACGTTATGAAGTGAGTTTGGAGTAAAAATTTTATTAAATGTAGTATTTTCACATGCTTTCTGATGGAGCAGCATTTACTTCACAGAGCTGTAGTTCACTGAGAAGCTATGCAAACAGCTGTCATTATCGCAAACGATTTCTGCGATTTTTTTTGACGTAACTTGTCAGTGAACTACGGCTATGTGTAGTAAATTCTGCTCCATCTGAAAGCACGTGATGATGATTTCCTGCTGATTACAGAACCGGCTTTACTAACAAAATGCGCATGACAATCGCATTCGATTAATCGTGCAGCCCTAAGTATTATTTTGGCTTAGTTGTTTATCATCACTGCTTTTTTCAGTCATTTACATACGTTCTGGCTCGCATTGAGGACCTTTCACTTCTCACTGCCAAATTAAGTTGCATCTTGTAATCCAACAAAGGTTAAAGCTGCAATAATAGCTTTGACTGATGTGGGGTGTTTATCTACTCGAAAACATCTGAACATGAATAGAGCATTGCAAATGTTAATAGTACTTATCTGCCCTGGTTGCAAGGTGACAGATGGCCTGATCTAAATAAACCAGCGGATGCTGAGAGATAAGATTGAAGGTTTATGCACCCCTTCCACAGCTGTTGAACAGACGCTCATCCTGGCCTAATGATCATGTCCACCTATATGACCTTTTCTCAGCTGAAAGAGCACAGTGCACCATTGTTAGACATCTGGAACTAACTACTTACTTTACAAATGTCATACTTTATTTACTAATGCCGTTTGGAAGATAAACATTTGGGAATTGTCAAAATTTAGCTTTTTTAATTCAAGAATATTTGCTTATTGTTTACTGAGGGTCCACTGAACATATAAATGCCTGTATCACAAGACATGAATGAGGACAATTTGTTAAACCGAGTATATAGACACAAAAGTAATAATTGTAAGTAATACTACACATACATTATATTCAATACACTATTGAATAGAAGGCAATAATACAGCAGCATATCAGTACAATGGCATAGCCGTAAACTGACTGAATGTTATAATGAGATCGAAATAGTGACTCTTCAATTACTTAATTTATACTGAATGCTTAAAGGTATAGTGTGCTGAAAAATTAAAATTCTGTTATTTACTCACCCTCATGTCGTTCTGAACTCATAAGACGTTTGATTGTCTTCGAGACACAAATGAAGATATTTAAAAAAAAATATATATATATTATTTTTGCCCATCCATTGAAAGTCAACACAACCAAAACTTTCATGCATTAAAAAGTAGAAAGGGATATGATAAAAGTAATCAGTATGAATGAAGTGGTTTAGTACAAGTCTTCTGAAGAGACAGAATTGCTTTGTCTGCTTAACAGATTTAATGCATGCTTTTATTCACATATCAACTTTGATCAACACACATACAGAGACCACATCAAATATGGTAAACATGGAAGATCAACTGTATTTGCTTGACAAACAAGAACAAATCTCATTGGTTCTCATGCATCAAGCGTGTACATTTGAGCTTCCATGTTTACCATATTTGATGTACTCTATGTATGTGCGTTGATCGATGTATATATGTGAATAAAAGCTTAAATTAAATGTTTATCGTACAACAGTAACAACACGGTCATGCCTCTTCAGAAAACTTGGATGAAACTTAAATTTACTTTTTGAATCGTCAAAGTTTCGGATGAATGCACTTTTTGTGGAGGGACAGAAATCTTTCAGGTTTCATTAAAAAATATCTTCATTTGTATTTTGAAGATGAGTGAAAGTCTTATCAGTTTGGATTTTTGGAACGACATAAGGGTGAGTAAATGACAGAATGTTCATTTTTGGGTAAACTAACTATTTCGTGATTCTTTCTCGAGAGAATGTAATGATACATGAGGTGCTTTTTGAACCCATGCCATGAATATAATGATATTAGCGAGCAACACAGCAGAATATGTTTGTTGCATTAGCTTTGTGCCTAGTAATAAAATGCAGTTTCTTATCTCAACAGGTTCCTTATGAAACCTTGAACAAGCGCTTCCGAGCAGCTCAAAAGAATATAGACCGGGAGACCAGTCACGTGACGATGGTGGTGGCGGAGCTGGAGAAAACGCTCGGTAGCTTTCCAGTGGTGGATACCGTAGTCTCTCTCCTGGATGGGGTGGTTGAGAAGCTCAGCGCCCTCAAGAGAAAGGTATGCTGAGGCATCATGTTGAATAGATTCAGTTTTACTACATTTGTACCATTTGCACTAAAGACTGAAATGGTTTCGTGTCTGATAGGCAGCTGAGTCTATCCAAGCAGAAGATGAGAGCGCCAAGTTATGTAAGCGGCGCATAGAGCACCTGAAGGAACATAGCAGTGATCAGCCAGCCAGTGTCAACGTTTGGAAGAAGAAGCGCATGGATCGTATGATGGTGGAGCACTTACTACGCTGTGGCTATTACAACACCGCAGTCAAGCTAGCCAGACAAAGCGGGATTGAGGTGTGTCTCCACTTTTCCTGTGCAACGGGTACGATGCTTGCGCTGTTTCCCATATAATGTTTTGTCTTTGTAGGATTTGGTCAACATTGAAATGTTCCTTACTGCAAAAGAAGTTGAAGAATCTCTCGAACGCCAGGAAACGGCTACCTGTCTGGCTTGGTGCCATGACAACAAGTCTCGCTTACGGAAAATGAAAGTAAGGTGCTGGGTTCAACTGGGTTTGATTTTTCTCAATTGCTGTATTCAAATATGCACTTGTGTTTTAACCATAGACTGTATAAAAACATGGACGTGGTGTCCGTGACGTCACCCGTAGGTTTCCGAAGAGTGTTTTTGAAGCCTAAAGTAGGCAGAGCCAGCCGTCGCCATCTTGGCAGCACGTCACCGCGCGTCACTCCCGGATAATCGAAAATGGGCAAAGAGGCGGGAGCTGGTTGCTGAAACCACGCCCACCTAGCTCGATGGTGGTGACAGCAGCGGCAAGCCACCTGTCACTCAAGTGGCCACGCCCTTAATTATGCAGACCTTTAAATTCTGCATAATTAACTATATAGACCAAAATCACTTTTTGTACCAGGCTGTAAACATCTTTTTTTTTTCTGCTGGAAAGTTGGGCATTTTAATATGGGGAGTCTATGGGACTGACTCACTTTTGGAGCCAGCCTCTAGCGGCCAGTCGATGAATTGCAGTTTTAGTCACTTCCGTGTTGGTTTCACGAGAGAGACCGGAAGGTTGCCGCTTGGTCATTATGGAGCCACAATAAGTTTGTGGTTCTATTCCTTGTAGTCTGTGCTTTCATTGGCTTACATTTCATTTTGTCATGTTGCCTGAAAACGATGCAGTTTGAAAGGTAAAGTTTATTCAGTTTTGTTGAAATATGCCCCTGTTTCCAGAGCTGTTTGGAGTTCAGTTTAAGGATCCAGGAATTTATTGAACTCATTCGACAAAATAAACGGATGGACGCAGTAAGGTATGAGATGATTTTTTCTTTTTTTTTCTTTTATAATACTAGGTCTTCATGGCTGGACATGACATGACTGCCAAGTTTCTCGGAATAACTTGAATTTATTGTTAAACAAATCATAGTTGGTGTTATTAAATCAAAATGAATGTCTTGTAGACATGCACGCAAACACTTCAGCCAAGCAGAAGGAGGGCAGTTGGACGAGGTACGGCAAGTGATGGGCATGCTGGCATTTCCCTCAGATACGCACATTTCACCGTATAAGGTAAATTACATTTCTGTTTCGATATTATCTGAAATGTATCTGCCACTCCAGGGAATTGTTTTGATATTGATCATTAATTGTTTCTGAATATGCTGTCATAGCAGGTACAAGTTTAGTTGTCCGTAACATTTCTTATCTTTCCTCCCAGGATCTTTTGGATCCAGCTCGCTGGAAAATGCTGATCCAGCAGTTCAGATATGACAACTACAGATTACACCAGCTGGGGAACAACTCTGTGTTTACCATTACCCTGCAGGCAGGGCTGTCTGCCATCAAAACCCCGTATCCTCTCTGCAGAAAAACATTCACCATCCTAAGGCTTTTCAGTTTGCACGTCCAGCAGATCATTCATTAATCAGGATTTTGAGTTGGGCGATTTCAACATACAGTGCTTTGACAATAGAAATAGGGGTCATTATCTTAATTGACTGTAAATGGTTCTTAAATCAAGTTGTTGAATTGTTGTTGACCTTAATTCCAAGTTTACAGGCAGTGTTATAAAGAGGATGGCACTTCCAAAAACCCAGACTGTCCTGTCTGCAGTAAGTCACTGAACAAATTGGCTCAACATCTTCCCATGGCTCACTGTGCAAACTCAAGGCTGGTGTGCAAAATCTCTGGCGAGGTCATGAATGAGAACAACCCACCCATGATGCTGCCTAATGGCTATGTTTATGGATACAATGTGAGTTTTGAAGCTAGTTTTGTTTTTCTGCTCTTGTGTATATATACTACCAGAGTATGCCATTTGGAATTTAAGGGGGTCTGAATACTTTCCGTACCCACTGTATTTCTGTGTAAATATAGTGATTAACGTTCCCTTGCCTCTGCTTTTCAGTCTCTCTTGTCCATTCGTCAAGATGACAAGGTGGTATGCCCCAGGACCAAAGAGGTTTTCAACTTTTCCCAGGCTGAGAAGGTTTACATAATGTGATGGGAGCTCCACATAAGTTTTGGGACGTTAAGTTGTGGTGCCATTGTAGGCTGGGCGAATCTCACATTGACACCATTTGTCAAAGGGCATTTTGCCCTTGTTCCATGCAAGTGAATCTCATTGACAATATGTCCTCGCCCTGCAAGACCAGCAGGCCTGCAAGACCTTCACTGAACTGATGGTTCAAAATAACAATGGAGTCATCCTGCACTAAACGGACTGTAGTGACGAGGGATTTTTTTGGTTGGTGTTTTTAAAAGGGTTGATTGTTTGGCATTTACTTAACTGGTTTCTTTTCAGTAGTGTAAAACAAACCAACACGACTCCATATCAATCTCAAAGGAGCTTCTGCCTTGTAGTGTGTTAACAAAATGAATTATTCATTGTTGTTTTTTTTTTAACAAGGGCACCCAATTAGGTCATTATTTTTAGATGGGTTGTGAGTAGGTAGGTAGTTGTAGAGAACACACTCTGATGCCTTGCTTTTGCACCTGTGAAAACTGCGACAACTTGCTTTTATGTTAATGTGATCTTTTTTTGACTTGACATCCTCAGTTTGAGGCAACATGTTAAAAAAAAGTTGTAGCATTTATAGCAATACTGCTCTTTATCCCATTTCTGTGGAAGTACATATTTAGAAAGACTTGGTGGTGTTCTTTGGTGTCAGGCTGGTGTTTAAAAAAAAATCACATTAGTTTACACTTCAACAGTAAATACTATACTGACTTATGGACTTTTATATCATCATCATTCATCGAATAAAACATCCTGTGTATGACCAAAGTCCTTGTAGGACAAGTATGCAAGATTGATTTTTGATGGATATGCCGAAATTTGGAGAAATCTTTTTTTTATTATTTTTTTTTTACTAATGGTATGTTGTGTTATATAAAACAATATCATATGTTGTAATTAATAACTTCATGCTGCATTTAGTGCTGTTTTGAGACTAAAGGTTGCAATAGCAAACCTAAAGTTTTTGTGGTTTTGGATCTCAGGGTAGATTCAAATCTCTCACGGTTTTATTACATGGACTGGAGTTTTGTTTTTTGTCTCCAATGTTAGAATTTGTTATTATCCAGCCTTCGTACCCTCATTTTGTGATGTAAATGTCTTGTGCGAGTTCTCTTCTGCTGCAAAATGGATTCATATGGATCTTTTCATAAATATAGGCTAGTTTTACATAAGTCTTACATTATTAGAATTTGCAAATTCATTGTAAGTAATGTGCATAGAGTCGTTTTGAGCACAATTTTCAAAGCAGCGTACATTTTGATAATGTTCACCCTTGCACACATCCCTTGAAAGTCTCAGGTTTCACAGGATCAACAGAAGGTAACCAACGAGTGGGATCTTTGAAAGGCCCTCTGGTCTTTAAGTTTGACTTTAAAGTACACCAACATCCGTTCCTGTTGGAAATGATTCTCCAAGTATGTGTTTAACTGTAATTGTGGAAAGACTTGCTTAGAAACTGCGCATGCATGTGTATTTTGGTAGGATAGATGGGTTGTTCATGTCCAATTGCCAATAAAGATTGATTTGATTATGTATTGTCATTGCCTTAAAAACACAGTTAAACTCCCAATGGAGAAAAACGAATATTTCTTACAAATTTACATTTAGGTGAAAGTGAAGCACTTCTGTAATTATGTTTGAGAAGCAGGAGTGTAGCAGTAGTAGGCCTGTGTAAAGTTTGTTGTTTATATCCTAAATTAGGAGCTTTGTGGTTTTGCAGGTATAACTAGTCCGACCATTTAGCTGATGTATAAGAATAATAGAGATGATATGCAACATTAGGAAGTCGGACTGACCAGCTGATATCAGACATAATAGCATATTACTTTCAAGTTATTATACCTTGACAAGTTAATTCTTAGTAAAGAGAAGCACTACAAAATGGTTGACAAAACTCAACCCCTAACGTTTACACAAGGAATTAACTCAAAAAAAGTGCATTTTATCATTTATTTCAAAATGAAAAGCATTCGGTGAATTCAAATGCATGAAAACTGAAAAGAATTTCGATGAATGGAGTCTAGTTGAGTAATTTTTGTAAGAACTGCATGAACATATTTAAACATTTGTAATTTGTTGTCATGTCATCTTGAATATCCTTTGCATGTACATTTTGTACGGTCCAGCACAAGTTGCTGTCGTTTGTTGTTGATCTTAGTAGACATAGCTGGCAGTAAAAAGGGACTGTGTAGATGCTTGGTCAGCCTGACCTGAGGGTTTGTATTCACCTTTTGATGCAAGACTATTGGTCTGAAGAGGAAAAAACAAAAATCATCAATATATGCAGCTTCGATCAATATGGTAGGCCTATAAACTGACAGTATAAAGCAGCACAATATCATTTAGAAGTTTTGAAAAGTTGCACTATAGTTGTGACTTGACTGCCCACATGCAGTATTTTTAAGTTTGAATCATATTGTCATTGATTACCTTGGCACGTGTGACAAAGGCATCCTGTGTAGCCTTCTTGTTTGCTGCTTGTCCCTTCCATGCAGCAAGAGCCGAGGCCTGGAGAGCACGGCCATAAGAGAAGCTCAGCTTCCAGGGTCTGTGCAGAGGAAGCTGGTTCATGGCGTTCAGATTCAGAGAGGCCTCCTCCTCACTTTGACCACCAGAGAGGAAGCAGATGCCTGAGAATCAGAATAGAGATGTTGATCGTTTGAAGAGCACTCAAATAGAGACCATCCTCTGAGGACCAGTGGAGGACTGTCTTACCCGGTACAGCAGCTGGCACTGTGCGTCTGAGCGCAGTAACTGTTGCCATGGCAACCTCCTGAGGGGTGTACTTCTTGGTACAGGAGTGTCCAGCGGTGACCATGTTTGGTTTGAGCAGAGTTCCCTCCAGATACACATGGTGGTCAGAGAGAGCCTTGTACACAGCCGCCAGGACCTTTGGATGCAATTGGTTGGGAATTATTTTTGACTGATAATTTGGCTTTGCTCGGCTTGTTATTCTGGGAGGACGTTTACCTTCTCGGTGGCATACTGGCAGCGTTGCAGATCATGATCTCCATCTGGGAGGATCTCAGGCTCTACAATAGGCACTAGGCCATTCTACAGGAACGAGGAAGAGTTAATGAGAAAAAAGGATCTTATAGACGGTTTGTAAAGAATCTTAAACAAATTACTGACATGCTATCAATTGTTTAGAGTCGTGTGAATGGCCGTTTATGCACAAATAATAGGATTCCATGAACCAAGCACATTCTGTTAGACATACCTGTTGGCAAATGCTGGCATATCTGGCAAGAACATTGGCATTTTCAGCAATTGAGAGAGCAGAGGGGCAGCTGTCAGAGATCTTGAGCACACAACGCCACTTGGCAAAGTCACAACCATCCTTCTTATACTGGGCACAGCGTTCAGACAGACCGTCCAATCCTGAGTGAAACAGATCAAGCAAAAATAGCTTCCTTTAAAATGGATACAAGTCAGGAGAGATTACGGTCATGTTAATATGCATTTAAGTAAAAATGTACCCTGTGTGGTTGTCTCTCCATCGGTACCAGCCAGTCCTGCTGTGCCTTTGTCCACCTTTAGGCATAAAAGCACAATTAATACTTTTATTTATAACATTACATTCCAAAACTAATGAGATAACCTTGTATGTACACAGAAAAAGAGAGAGAAGGCTTCTACCAGTCCTTTGGTCTTCTATAGGGCTATAACAGGGGTGGCGAACTCCAGTCCTGGAGAGCCGCAGCCCTGCAGAATTCAGCTCCAACCCCAATTAAAACTCACCTGCCTGTAGCTTTCTAGTAACCTTTCAGACCTTGATTAGCTTGCTCAGGTGTATTTGATTAGGGTTGAAGCAAAACTCTGCACGGCTGCGGCTCTCCAGGACCGACGTTCGCCACCCTTGTGCTTTAGCAAGCATAGAAATGCATAAACGCGTTCACACTATGTTAGAGAAAACATTTTTAAAAGTGCACCGAAATCTCACCTTGATACCAACTACGATGCCCTTGTCCTTGATGACTTTTGGAAACAGAACTCCCTGGTGTGATTTCTGGTACAGTGTTTCATGGAAAAAGATGACACCACCAATATATTCAGAGACTGAATTGTCTACAGAGAAGAGGATGTCACGAAAGCTGCGGCGGTTCTCTTCAGTGTTCTCCACTTTTATCTTCTGAAAACGCTTTGCCATGGTGCCTAGAATATGAAACACACATCTAAGAACATCTGCTGGAATGCAAGCTTACCACGACATATTCAAAAATACAATTCATTATAAGTACAGCCATAAAGCTGGAAAAATGCAGTAAGACAACACTGTTAAAAAACAATTATTCAGCAACATCTGAAGTATTTTCATTGCTTATTGTTGGTCATTTAATATATATTGCATAGAGTTGGTACTCTATCCCATGCAATACACCACACGTTCTTACCTGCGGACTCATCTGCAGCCAAAATGCCTTTTCCAGTAGCCACAATGCGCTGGGCAATTGTGGAAAGCTCCTTCTTCTGCTCCGTAGAGAGAGCTGGAAACTGATGTGTCATGCTGGGAAAAGAGCAAAAGTAAATTTATTTGCAAAAAATACCAAATTTACAGAACTTCTATTATTCAGATCACTGGGTTATTCACTGCTATCTGTAAATATTTGGCCTGACTGTTGAACTTCAGTCCAGGCTGAGAAACACACCGGCTCCTCCCACTGAACAAACAAGTCCAGGGTTCAGTCATCTGATATAGACCAGAGCATTTTGCAGTTTTCCTTGCTATTATGTGCAAAGAAAAAGTGCAAAACGTTTCACACATTAGTGCAATATCGTTAAGAACTCTACAAAAGTGTCTTTCATACACTGTGTAGTTATGAAAGAAGATTTACCTCCTTTTTCGCAGTAAACGAACATGCCATTTGCCTACGTATATAAAAACTAAAATGCAGCGCCTGCATTCATCCCGTAGATAATTTGCAAACTGCACAATCTAACCAACATGCAGCCAATACAGTTCTGAAATTTCAAAGATATATCTGAAATATTCTTACAGTGATTTATGACTTGCATTAAAGAGCAGAACCTGAATATTTAGCGATATCATTGCACTGACACATCTGCAGTTTGTGAGTTCGATTCAGCGTGTTTATGTATTGCTCTACCCTTCCAAAATACTACATTGACTTACAAAATAAATATTAATACTAACTTGGTAAATGCGATGATAAAAAGAGAATTAAAAACTTCCATGCTTACTTGATTGGTCTGAAGTCGAGCAGCGCTATGTATAAACTTCAGATGGAGTGGCCTCTCCTCGATGGGTTTTAGGGAATCGGGACAGAGCTATTCGAACAAGTCGCTATTTATTCGAGAGCAGAGGCAGGACAAAAGTGATGCGAACGGGCGTGCTCAACCTCCAAGAATGCCATTGGTTGGGATATTGGACGGGTGTGTGAGAATATCTGCGTATGTGGACTTTGGAAGAAGAGTTTTAACTCAGCCATCCCTGACCTTAGTGTTACACATATTTAAAATGACTTTACAGAATCTTTATAAAACCATGAATCAAGTGCGGAGCACAGGGCTGGAAACGTGAGATCTGAGATAACAGAGTTGATTTTCAGGTTTCTTCAGTTCTTGCATTATCATACACAAGTATGTACTCTGCAACCTTTCTGTGGAAGCCACATTCTGACTGGCACAAAAGGTGTAATGTCCCACTGCAATATGATAATGCATGCAATACATAGACTAGTGAATGTGAAAGAAAACACAGTGACTATCATTCTCCTTATGAAAAAAATAAAAACTATGCTATTATAGATCCTGACAACAGAGATATGACATCACACAAGGCCAGCAGATGGGTGAGGTTTACACAGGGTGTTCTATTAACTGTGTTTAGAGGTGCCTGCAGTGGGGAATCCAGGTGAATTTGATGCTTTTAAACTATAAAATGCATGCCTTTTTAAATTTCACAGTTCAGTTGAACTTCACAAACATTGTCATTCATAAGAAAACATCCTCAGTTGTGGCACGTATGCACTAAAAGTAAAACAGCATGTCCAAATGTGTGTGTGTGTGTGTGTGTGTACTGGTTTATATATCCTGGTGGGGACTTAAACCTGAATACACACAGACTCATGGGGACTCGTGTCACGGTGGGGACCTAAATTGTGGTCCCCACGGGTACAAAAGCTTATAAATCATGCAGAATAAAGTTTTTTGAAAATCTAAAAATGCAGAAAGTTTCCTGTAAGGGGTAGGTTTAGGTGTAGGGTTGGTGTAGGGCAATAGAATATACGGTCTGTACAGTAGAAAAACCATTACGCCTATGGAGAGTCCCCACAAGGATAGCTGACCAGATGTGTGTGTGTGTGTGTGTGTGTTGGATGAGTGTGGTTAACAAATCTGTCTGATTGCCATTGACATCAGTCACAAACACATTAAGGGAATGCTTGTGGGAGAGAATTACATCAACAGCAGTTGATGAAATAATTTTGGCAGACAGACAAGACGTGGTCTGATGAAAGGGTTTGAGCAGTCAGGCCATTGATAAACTTGCTGCATGATGAAGACAAAGACATGCACGCACTGATGCATAGACACTTTGAACTAAGAGAATAAAAGTCAAGGGATTTCACAACATGAACTCTGTATTCAAAGGCAAGAGTATCAAATGCACGCTCAAGGACAGAGTCCAAATATTAGTTCGTGCACAGAGCGTGACACTTAATTGCAATGAAGTAAGTCTTTGAGTCAAAATACACACACGCACACACACACACAAATGATGGTACCCCCACATTACCAGGAGTTTCAACTGACTTTATGGTTTTATATTGAGCTAATGATATTGTCTGTCCCCCAGTCCTCACAGAAACCTTTCAGATTTTTTTACATTTTCAGTAAATGTTTCATTAATTTAGCCGTTTGAATTACAGGGGCAGTCGCATTGTGGGTAAAGTCAGGTTTGCTTACATTATGAATCCATTTTTGGTTCTATGGTGTAGGTCAAACCAGCACACACACAAGCAAACATAAGGAAAAGGCTGCTATAGTAAATGCAAAACAATACAGTGTACAAACAATACATCTTATTTGCCCATGTGAAGTTATTAAACTCATACATATCCAACAACACAGTTGATCTGGAAACAGCATACTTCTTTAATTTATTTACAAGAATAAATAATTATGTCTAACTTTTAAAAATTATATACTGTACTTTAACTAGTATTACATTTTAAACTTACATTTAAAGGAGTCATATGATGTTGCTAAAAAGAACATTATTTTGTGTATTTGGTGTAATGAAATGTGTTGGGGACATAATTACTGATTATAATGACTTATACTGTCTTTTTTTGCATTGCATCACGCCGCGTAAACATAAAAACCATGTCTGCATTTGTGATCGCAGAAATTACAAACTACAAACACTACTCTACACTGCTCAAAACTCGCATTTGAATCGTCAGTGGCAAATCCTTTAAATATGAAAACGTACTTACAGTCTGTGAGTCAGAACAGCCGGCATTGTAGTCTACTCTACCAGGATCAGGAAACAGTCCTCCATAAAATGCGTTGCACACATCTGAATATTTGGGTTGAACTGTTCTGGAACAGTGTTGTAAATACAACTTAACCACTGATTTCTAGTTGTGTCCTCTTTTGGAAGACCAAACAAAGTAGTTTCGCTTTCACAAAGAAACACACAGCGGGCTAGAGTGAGCGGCGGCGGGCTAGAGTGAGGAATGGCCGGCAGGCTTGAGAACAGCGCGGCGGGCGGATTCGACGAAGGAGCGTCCAGCGGGCTTGCGGCAACCACATGTGACGACCCCGGGCTGGACTCCGCTTCGTCTACGGTGAAAGCCGATCCAGCGATCCACAGCGCAAAGTTGATGTATTTCCTCAGCGACCAGCACGGATCAGCTCCAGGCATGACGAAGCAGATATCGTCCTCTTTTGGAATACCAAACAAAGTAGTACAGCGAGAATCAAAGTTACGCCTTCTTTCTTTGCGTGAACATTTGGGCGGCGTTATGCAAATCTTCCCACATAGTGACGTAGGTATGTGGGGGCGTGTTTAAACGAGGCGTTTTAGGTAGGCGTGGTTAACTCTTAACTTTTATAAAGAATATCTCTTTGGATTTGAGACTTTAGTCTTTGCAACTTTAAAGATCTTCTTTATGCACCAAGAGCTTGTAACACTCCAAAGAGAAAGGAAAAATTTAAATTGCATCATATGACCCCTTTAATTGTGTACTGTTCTCTCTCTCTCTCTCTCTCTCTCTCTCTCTCACTCTCTTTCTCACTACACACACACACACACATAGAGGTTGGACAAAATAATGTAAACACACAGTAAATAGCTTTTAAATTCCTCCATTTGAATGTTGTGTATAAGAACATCTGCCAGTTGCTTTAGCGATTTTAAAGCGGTTTTAATTGCAAAGACTGTTGTTCTTAAAACAGCAACATTTGGGCTGTAAAGGTTACAGATGCTCCGGCTAAACAGGCTGATTTGCTTTTGAAAATTATTTTTTGGAAGTCTAACAAGTCACCCGTTACACTAAGTGCTTGTACTAAACACTGCTGAACACAACTTCTACCACACAGACTAGAGAATACTATGGGGGTAGAATCGTTGCATAATTCCAAATAAATACATTATGATCCACAAATAAATGTAAAGAGATTAACAAAAATAAAATGTATTGATAAATAAATAGAATGAGATCCACAAATAAATCTTAGAGTTTCACAAACAAGAATTAAATTCACACAAAAAATAAAATGAGATTTGCAAATAAAAAAACACATTCACAGATATATTTTTATGTCACAAACACAACTTTGCCTATGCTCATATTTATGGTGATGGCGAGGGGACCTGTTCGGTTCACTTAATTTTGTCGTGGCCACGTCATATTAACTCGTGGGAATGTCATATTATGTCATGGCCACGAGATCATTTTGTCGAGGTAATCCTTATGTCGTGGCCACGAGATGCTATGTTGAGGGAACGACATATTTTTCTCGTGGCCATGAGTTTAATGCGTAAACAAACCTGCATGTCCATAGTAACCCGGGATTATCAGGGGTGTATTTATTAATATTTTATTTTAAATTAAGAAATTATTTCTTAAATTAAGAAATTTTTGCTCATTGTTGTTAATTTAACACCACTTACCTGTCTTAAACTGTCCTGATCGTCCATTTTGAAGCGGTTAATTAGCCAGAATAGCGAGTTTGGTGCCTGGTCCCACACTGATTGTAAGGCAAAACGAGATTGGTTGGAGCGAGAACAGCTACGATTGGTCGGCGCCACGTGACCAGTATCTGATTGGCTTAAGTAGAAGGGGGGTGGAGTCCATCCATTTGTGGATTGGTTTGCCTCTTGACGCTTGAAATGTCTCAAAATCCACAAATAAGCGCAACGATTTACAAATGCACAGGGAGCTATCCACAAATGCATGCAGCGATCTACAAATGCACAGGACATGATTCACAAATGCATGCCAGGCAAAGTTGTGTTTGTGACATAAAATATATCTGTGAATGTGTTTTTTTATTTGCAAATCTCATTTTATTTTTTGTGTGAATTTAATTCTTGTTTGTGAAACTCTAAGATTTATTTGTGGATCTCATTCTATTTATTTATCAATACATTTTATTTTTGTTAATCTCTTTACATTTATTTGTGGATCATAATGTATTTATTTGGAATTATGCAACGATTCTACCCCCATAGAATACTGACAACGAAAAGATAAGTAAAAGGTAATGTAAAAGGTTTTATTTTTTTAATTATTGTTATTTTACTGTAGTTCACTGAAACGTCAATAACCCATTTAATAATGGGTCCAATGGGTAAATTATAAGATCAAGCCAAATATATCAGCATCATTACTCCAGTCTTCAGTGTCACATGATCCTTCAGAAATGATTTTGATGCTGACTTGATGTTGAAAATACTTAAATGTGTGTGTGATATATTAGATTTAGATTATATATATATTTAGATTATTCGATGTGTAGAAAAGTCATGAATAAAAAAATACAGCATTTATTTACAAAAATAGCCTAATTAATTTGCTTGAATATTTCATAATATTGATGCTGAACTCATCAAAGCCATGTCTCCTTTCATTTAATCTGATCAATTTTGTATGCCCCAAAATTAATGCGATAAAAAGAGCATACAGAGTTGAGTTGTGTTGCATTGTGATGATTTTTACTGTAAGCGCTAGACCTGCAGTCAGTGCTTCCGCCGTGCGGCGGCGCTGCAGTTCTCGTGACTCCAGCAGCAGCAGAAGAAGAAGAAGAGAAGCAGCGCTGTGTTTCCGGAAGAAGACTCGGATGAAGCGCAGCAGCTACATCCACAAAACCATCTCACAATCAATAGAAATCGAAAATAGGTAAGACATTAACACAAGTGCGATAACTGCTTTGTGAGAGCGTTATTAATAATGCAGAGTGAGTTTTCAGCGCTGAGAGGCGTCAGCTCTCACAGTGTTTTCATAGATCGGTGTTGAGCTCGGGCTACGAGTGTGTGCGCTAATGTGTCCACTAGCAATACAGTACCCTTCTATTCTCTGAAATAAGATGAAATACACATTCAGTATCATGGTATTCATTAATAAGGTACCATGATATTGCCATATGATACTGATCTGATACCATGTGCTGTGGTCAGGGTTTCATGCTACTAGTAACTACTCCTGTCCAAATCAGTTTAGGCTTAGTGTAATGTTTAGCTTTATTTTAATACTACTACTAATAATGCAAATGTTGTTATATTGTTATTATTATTAATACATAAAGAGAAACATTCCAACTGAAATCTGAAATGTGTAGATTTATATATATATGTCAGGCATATTTACATTTAAATGTTAGTATTAAGGGTTTAAAATAGTGTCAGTCTTGTTATGAGGTTACAATAATAATGATAAACGACCATTATATTTATGTAACATGAATAATAAAATAAAACAACAATAATTATGATCTTATTAGCTTGTGTATTGTAACTGGGTCCAGCTGTTTTGAAGCGTAGCTGAGCATTTCTCCAAGGATTTCCCCCGATTGCTTGATTCTCTTGTTTCTCTGCTCTACATTGTGTAAAGGTGGTTTATTTTAACAACGTTCAGTAACGGATGTTCAGCACTTTTGTGATGACGTTGTTGACTGTGATGGTGTCTGTCTCTCAGTGAGGTGCTGCCGCCGGTGCGGGATGTCAGGCCAGAAGCGCTCCAGCGATCCCAGCAGCTCTGCCCCACTCAGCGCTCCTCCAGAGAAGAAGAAGGGCGCTGAGGGTGGAGAGGGAATGAGCACTGGGTCTGGAGGAAGCACTGCCACTGCTGTAGAAACGGTCATCAAACTGGGTGGAGGGTCCAACCAGGTCAGATGCTTTCTGAGATCTTAATGTGTGATTCGTGCTTTCTGGTGTTTGTTTCCCCAAGGGTTTTTTTTATATAATGTCTTACATCTTACATTAATTTTCAGATATGTGGAGTCTAGTGCTGGGCGGTATACCGGTTCATACCGAATACTAGTGTTTGTTTTTGTTATGCTATGAATTTTTAAAATACCGCAATACCGGTGTATGTCGCTTAAAGGGGTCCTATTATGCTTTTTCACTTTTTAAATTTTAGTCAGTGTGTATGTTTGGGCATAAAAAAGATCTAGAAAGTTACAAATCTCAAAGTCCACTCCAAAGGGAGATATTTAGTTTTTTAAAAATCCCTTTTCAAGAACTACAACGAGCGGCTCGTTTGGACTACAGCGTTGGTTTCCGGGCTTTGTGATATCACAAAGCGGCTCGTTAGAATATCATTCAAATAAGGCATGTCTAGAACAGCGGTTCTCAATTCCAGTCCTCACATACCCCCGCTCTGCACATTTTGTATGTTTCTCTTATTGCTTCATACGTTTGTTATAAGTGGACATTACCATATATTCCTCCATGATTCCAGTTTGAAGGGAGCGTATATGTTCCATACAAAGGGCATTTAAGTGTGCGAGACGTGAATTTAAATTGTATTTATTTACAGAGGTATATTATGTCCCACTTCACGCTTCTCTAGTAAGTTTAGTTTGTGTGTGAAGACGCTGCAGGCAAATCTGTAAATGAATATTCTGAAGTGGAGTAAACTTCAACGGATTTCCCCTGCTCAGGGAGTAGGGAGCAATGCACACTGTGTAGGGACCATGTCAATCGGAACACAGTTCATGCACGGAGCTCACTTCTAACGAGATGATCTAAAATCAGGTGTGTTAACAAAGAGAGACGTGCAAAACATGCAGAGCGGGGGTATACGAGGACTGGAATTGAGAACTGCTGGTCTAGAACAATTCTTATAAGTACAACACGACGTAGCTGGACGCCGCCGGTGTGCCTACACTCATAGAAAATAATATATTTGAATTTTAAAGACGTGGCGCGACGCTGCACTTCTCGTCCGGTCCGCGACTGCCTGAAACGCTGTTTTTTTTCACCTCCGTGACCCATTCAGTTGGCCGCACCGCAGCCGACTCGTCAATAAACGAGTACAAAACAGCGTTTCCTAGCACCTGTCGCTTACTGATTGTTTGGAATTATAAATATGAGCGTAGTTCGTCTGTTAATATCACGTGCACTTTTTTGTTTGTTGTTTTTTTTAGATTGTTACTCAGACGCAGGCAGTGCGCTGCATGAGACAAAAAAGTAATATAGCCAAAACAACCGTATAGCCGCTCTTTAGTGTAGATGCATGTTGATTTTATAAATGAGAGTTACTCCTGGTTAACATGTATTAAAAGGGGTCGTGTTTAGTCACTATTTAGTGTGGTATTTTTTGACAACATTCACTCATCATGACAGTAAAATAGGGCATTCTAAGTCAATATACTGCAGTATTTTCTCTCAATCAGTAGAAAACATGGTTAACACCCGGTCATGCATGAAAAAAAAAATACCGTCATGTACCGTGAACCGGTATAATTTGGAAAAATACCCTGATATAAATTTTTGGTCATACCGCCCAGCACTAGTGGAGTCTGTCTGTGCTAATAGTTTTGTGTATTTATCGGTTATATATTGTTGCTATGGAAAAATGAATTCTAAATCTCTTCAATTCTGAATTGTGAATCTTAAAACTGATTTCTGAATCTGGTCTCTTATCATTTGGTTCCCATTGACGTTGTATTTCGTTCTTGCAGGAAGAACAAGATATTAAAGCTCTGCAGATCAAAAACAGGAAGTTGGGAGAAGCCCTTGACCAAAGACAGGTAGATAAGACCTTTATATTTATGTATGATGTTACAAAATATTTCTATTTCAAATAAATGCTTTTCTTTTGAAATTTCTATTCATCAAAGAATCCTTAAAAATGTCAATTTTTGCAGCACAGCTGTTTTTCTTTTTTTTTCTTTTACATTGATAATAATAATAAATGTTTCTTGAGGAGCAAAACATATTAGAATGATTTCTGAAGGATCATATCGTGTGACACCGACGACTGGAGTAATGATGCTGAAAATTCAGCTTTGCATCACAGCAATAAATTATGTTTTCAAATATCAAATAAGTCATTTTTAATTGTAATAATATTTCACAATATGACTGTTTTTACAGAATTTTTCATCAAATAAATGTAGCCTTTGTGAGCATAAGAGTCTTTTAAAAACGTTCTTTCAGAAATCTCAAACCTTTGAATGCACTATATAATGTTTTATTATACTGTTATTGTAATGCATTGTGATTTTCCACTGAAAAGTGGTGCAGGAAACAGTGATACAGATGTATACATGCAAACATAGACTGTTGTGTTGCTGCAGGTGATTGAGGATGAACTGAGGGAGAGAGTTGAGAGGTTGGAGACTCGTCAAGCGACAGATGACGCGAGTTTGTTGATTCTAAACAGATACTGGAACCAGGTCATTTTGGTTGTATTTACAGTCTACATTAATTCGAGTTCTATTTCTCTCAAATGTTACCATTTTCAAAGCTGAATTTTGTTCCATCTTTCTTTTTCAGTTCGATGAAAATGTGCGATTAATTGTGCGTCGCTATGACCAATCAGGGAGTGAGCCTGTGGAAAGCCAACCTCCTGAAGGATGCAGCTTAAAACCTGGAACACCAGAACCGGATGGAGACTCAAACCAGGAGAGAGCAAAAGACAGAGGTACAAAAAAACTGTTGTAGATGGAAATCAATGGATTGCACAAATCTGGCAGATGTTTCTTACTATTTTTGAAAA
The DNA here is from genome assembly GCF_001515645.1 of Sinocyclocheilus grahami. Lineage (NCBI taxonomy): Eukaryota > Metazoa > Chordata > Actinopteri > Cypriniformes > Cyprinidae > Sinocyclocheilus > Sinocyclocheilus grahami. The sequence continues at coordinate 540,296 of NW_015505793.1, forward strand.
AAATAATCACAAAATTTCACAAAACCTTATGTCACAGTCTTGGCTTGGTGCCTCAGACTCAACCGCAGTCCATTGAAAAAAATATTAAAGATCATAACTGATCACAGATCAGCACGGTGTCTTCATATAACAAAAGTGTTGATTATCATTTTACTAGGTCTTAAATTTGAGGACGGAAAAACAGGAATCATGATACAGCTTCATGTGATTAATGAACTTTACAAGGGTATGATTTAATGAAAGAAATGTGAGGGCTGCACATTCAAAGTAAAAATACAACATTGTTGCTTTTTTTTCAAGCTTGTGGTTTCAGAGCTGTTCACAATCACTGTACACTGCACATTTATGCCAAGTGATTGCATACTGTTGATGAATTATCACAATATTTAATTTATGGTGTTTGTCTTATGAATATAAGAGTACCTAAAAGTCCTGGTGCATTTCGGTCTTGTTTATAATTGAAGTCCTTATGCATAAAATCTTTTTTTCTAATTATTATTTGTGACACAATATATAGATTTGACTAATATTGTCACAATAATCTTTTTATTGCATTCAAACACATTTTTACAATTTCTTTGGGGGAAAAAAATTTAAGAATCTTTTATAGAATTTAATGTTTAATACTTTGTTTTTATTAATTTATTTGTTGTATTTTGTATTGTGTACTACTATGTTGTTTTTCTAATGTATAATCTTTGCCATGAAATAGCATGTGAAGCTGATGTGGCAATAAACTTAAATTCAACTGTAAACTTTATTATAATATCAGCAAAATCCAATACCAGTCAACCTTAAATTTGCATGTATTGATATAGTACTAAATAAACGTATATAAATGTAGATGTACATATTAAATAAAACATTATGCAGTATCTTAAACTGTTTTGCAGTTGGATATGTGTCCCAGCCTATTTAATTAAGTAAAATAATTATGTATGGGTTTGTTTGTATGGACATATGCTATTAATTTTGTTTGTGCAGGTCTTAAAGGGGTCGTATAATGCTTTTTTAAAGATCATTATTTTGTGTATTTGGTGTAACAGAATATGTTGACATGCTTTAATGTTAAAAAAAAACATTATTTTTCAAATACTGTACATTATTGTAGGTCCTCTGTGCCCCGCCTCTCATGCGCAAAACGCCGCATTTGAACAGTCAATAGCAAATACTTAAACTAACAACAAAACAGTAGCTGATTCAGAAGCGCCAGATTGTCATAGCAAAGTCAGAATTACCTCCTCTCCTAGGTTCACGAAACGGTCGTCCATAAAATGCATTGCTGTTCTGTTGTAAGTGATCTTAAAGATTCCTAAATGCATCTACTTTTGGAAGGCCAAATAAAGTGCTTTTGCTTTCGCCTAGAAACACACAGTGTCTCCCTGACATGGCTGCATCAACACTAACTGCGGTTACTGAAACCACGCCTTCTTTCTTTGCATGCACATTTGGGCGCATTATGCAGATATTCCCACATAGTGAGGTAGATATGTGGGGGCGTGTTAGAACGAGCCGTTTTTGGGGGGCATGGCAGAGTCTTAACTTTGATAAAGAATATCTCTTTGGTTTTGAGACTTTAGTCTTTGCAACTTCAGGGATCTTATCTATGCACAAACGGCTTGTAACACTCCAAAGAGAAAGGAAAACTTGAAATCGCATCATATGACCCCTTTAATAAAAAAAAATATTTCAGAAACTGCCAGTAGAGTCTCACAGTGGTTGAACACTTCAGTAAATTCAGCATTAGCTCTGTTCCCCTTCATTAAAATGGACAGCCTGTTTTTTTCAAGGCCAGATCTCTGTTTTTTGTATGGGTTTAGCCTTGCCTTTAACTCAGACAGAAATCTGTTTTTGTTGTAATGTTTCATACAGGTCAACAGGGGGAGGCAGTGAGCTCTTTTCTGGCCATGTTGGCCAGCAGCACCAGTGAGGAGATAGACGCAGAGCTACAGGAGCGATTGGAGTCCAGCTGTAAGCAGGCCAGACGTGTGGTTGAAATCTACGAGAACCTGAAGAACACAGTAGACCAGCTAAAGAAAGATATGGAGTCTGGAACAGGTGAGACAGACTCTACTCTCATGGGTCACTAATCATGTCTTAGCTGTCTGTTCATTCAGCGTTTAACGTGCATTTTCTTGTGACTTCCTTCAGATGGCAGTCTCTGGGATGTCGCTGTCTGCCTCAACACCCTCCTGACCAATGAGAATGAACGTCTCCGGCAGCTGACCGACAGCCTCCAGCAGAAGCATAGTCACATGACCAGCGAGGTTGGTGGTTGATTTGTTGACATGTTTATCTGGTAACCTTGTCATATTGAGTGCTTACAGTGTATGTGCATGTTTAGTCTCGTCCGCTGGGCCGCGCGGCGAATCGTGCTGATAACAGAATCAGCGAGCTGCAGGTTCTCATTGAGGAGCTGCAGTGGGACATGGAGAAAATCAGACGGAGAGAGAATCGTCTTAACACGCACCTTGCAGAGGTGCTGGAAAGGGTGAGTGGTTTTACCCTACAAAGTCACCATGAAATCAAAATAGGCCCCATTTACCATCTTATAGGCAGTGTTAAATGGAAATTCTCCCTGTGTATTTTCTGAATGCATGTTATTGATCTTATAGTGGTCAATTCATCCATGCATATGTTGGATATTATTATTTTTTGACCTTGCATGGGATATAGTATGGGAACTTACTGTTAACCTATTAACAGTTTTTTTCTTTTTTGCCCATAGAGTTTTTACAATATTTTACAGTTAAAGTGGCGCTATTATGCTTTTTCAACTTTAGTTAGTCTGTAATGTTGCTGTTTGAGCATAAAAAAAGATCTGCAAAGTTACAAAGCTCAAAGTCCACTTCAAAAGGAGATTTTTTTATTTAACAGAAATCACAAAAAAATCTACAACAAATGACTCGTTTGGATACAACGCATATTTTCCCGGGATTTGTGATATCACAAATACCGACAAATGGGACGAGAGCTGGTTGAGCTGCAATAGAGAAGACAACGAGTGTTAGACAGCTAGCTTTCCCAAAGCAGACGAACTTAGAGTGGTTACAATCATCCGGGTTTAAATCGCGCTCAAATTGATTTGATTTTGACGCAATATTTACACTGAAGCTCACAGGCGGCTATGGTAAGGGGCATGACATTTCCCAACCAGGTGCCGAGTGCTGCCAATCACAGCACACACTGGCCCAGCTAACCAGTCACGGCACACACTGGCCCAGCTAACCAGTCACGGCACACACTGGCCCAGCTAACCAGTCACGGCACACACTGGCCCAGCTAACCAGTCACGGCACACACTGGCCCAGCTAACCAGTCACGGCACACACTGGCCCAGCTAACCAGTCACGGCACACACTGGCCCAGCTAACCAGTCACGGCACACACTGGCCCAGCTAACCAATCACAGCACATTTCGTATTTTAGAAGGCGGGTCTTCATTTGATACAGGAACTAGTCAAGCTGTTCATGCCAGACTGGGGAGAGAGGTGTTGTAATAACGTAAAATATTGGCTACTTGTTATGGATAATACAGGCTTTTATTAATTACCTATATTAATGTCAGTGACCAGTAATGTAGTGAATGTTTCTGCAATAATAGCAAATGACAGTGGTTTAAAAAACACTGGGATATTTCAAGGTTCTCTTTGTTTTATGTTGTCTCTGATAGACATTTGTAATTTGTAAAACCAAGATATAATATTTTTCTTGTTTTACAGTGTGGCAGAACTGATAGATATTGTGCTCTTCCATCATAACCAGGTGAACAGTAAAGGTTATAAGGTGTATGGCGAAGCAAGCAGTGTATGTGGAACCATCACGATCAACAAAAGAAAGGTAAACGACCAGTTATATGAACGTTTAGTGTCAATATTTGCACTTGGTGTCAGTGAATCTCACTGTAAACGTGAAGTAAGCAGCTATTTGCACACTGTAGGATCCTTCCGTTGAGTATTGGGACTTGCAGGTGCATTATATATATATATATATATATATTCAGCTCTAGCAAGTGTACTCTACCATTCAAAAGTTTGGCGTCTTTAAGGTTTTTAATTGTATTTGAAAGAAGTCTCTTATGCTCACCAAAGCTGCATTTATTTGATCAAAAATAGAGTAAAAACACCATAAGTATCTTTTTGATCAATTTAGTCTCTTTTGATCAATTTAGTGGAATGTAGTTCTTTGTTAATTTCTGTCAGTAAATACATATCTTTACCCCAAAGTTATGAATGGTTATGTTTAGTGTATCTTTAATATTTGCTAGCCTGCTCAAACATATGTTGTTGAGATTGGTAGAGCCTTGGCAAAATGATTAGAAAATGTTGCTATATAAAATTATTTGTTTTGAACCTGAACACCGTCTTAACATTGAATCATAATATGCTATTAAATCTCTTGTTAGTTTGAGGAGATGAACAGTGAGTTGGAGCAGAACAGAGAGCTGGCAGATAATCGGCTCGGTGAGCTCCAGAAGCTGCAGCAGGACCTGCAGACGGTTTACCAGGAGAACAATAACATGAAGGTAAAGCCCTCGAGACCACATACACCATTACCTTGTTAGATCCATCTTATGCTTACTGTGTGAGTATTGCCTCCTGTTCAGGCAATACCAGATTAAATCTGATATTTAGAGGCAGTCAACTGTTCAGCTCTTTGGAGTGAAAAATTACAAACCCCACACATTCATATCTTGTCCTTGAAAGAAAGCTCCTTATCAGCTAACACTTGAAGACCCAGATACTCTGGAACAGAGTAAATCACTCCTTTAGTATCAGTGGGATTTACTGCAGCTTCCCTGAATGAAAAAAAAAACATTATTAATAACAAAGCATTATTAAAAATAAATGTGAACTGAAATGGAAACTGTTGATGTGAAATGAATAGCAATTAAATGCAGTATTGTAAACCATAATAGTGCACTTTATATGAATAATGCTATTAGAATGATTCAGATTCATTAGCAAGGCATACATTGTTGTCTCTCTGTCAGGTGGAGCTGTTGTCCAGGGCTGAGGAGGTGGCCAGAGAGAGCGCTGAGTATCACTGTCTGCAGTCTCAGTTCTCTGTGCTCTATAATGAATCACTGGTGCTGAAATCTCAGATGGACGAGACCAAAGCTCGACTCAACACGACCAGGAACGCCCGCCTGCGCCAACTGGACCACATGGAGGTACATGGAGTGATGATGATGTCAATGAATAGTGAATTAAATGATGTTTGAGGATGCTGCAGGCTCAAATCCAAGTAGATGTTGGTTGTCTGTAGGGCTGGGCAAAAAATCGAATGTGTTCAAAATCGGCAATGAATCGCCTGCGATTTTGAATGCCATTTTGTGTAGCGTATCAGTGAATTACGGCTCTGTGTAGTAAATGCCGCTCTGTCTGAAAGCACGTGCTGGAGATTTACTACTAATCACCAGAAGCGGATTTACTGACAAGATGCGCATGAAAATCGCATTTGATTTTTTTGTACAGCCCTAGTTGTATACTTTCTCTCAATAATGGGTCACAGTTTGTGGATGTTATTGTCAAGTCAAGTCTCCTTTATTTATATAGTGCTTTATTGTGTTAAAGTAGCTTTACAGTGTCAAACAGACAAAACCGTCAGTTTATCAGTTAAAGGGGTCCTATTATGCTCTTTTACAAAGTCTTGATTTTGTTTTGGGGGTGTACTAGAACATGCTCTCATGCTTGGTGGTTCGAAAAACGCATTATTTTTCACATAATTTACATTATTAAAATAACTTTCTCCCCAGGCTGGCTCAAACGGCTCGATTAGTTCCGGCTTTGATGAAGGTCCACCTACCGAAAAACAAAATGTGTTGTGATTGGTTAGCTGTCCCAGTGCGTTATGATTGGCGAACAGCTTAGACGGTGTTTCAGTACTGCCCCTTGCTCCGTCTTTCAACAAAAGCTTTTTGTCAAATCCGGCCTTGTACTCCCTCATGTTGTGGAAGCTGTCCTCAGTAAAATGCGCAGCACACAATAGCAAATTGGGGTTATAATGCTCAGGGACAGAGTTAAAAAATAAATTGCAACCACTGTTTCCTGACAACATCTGCTTTCGGAAACCCAAACAAAGACGTTTGGGCATGGAGGTGAAAAAAACTGCGTTTTAGGCTGTCGCACACCGGACGACAAGCGCAGTGTCGCGTCGCGCCACGTTTTTAAAATTCAAATACATTATTTTCTATTAGTGTAGGCACACCGTTCGGCGTCTGTCCGCGGCGCCCAGCTACGTCGTGTTGTACTTGTAAGAATTGTTCTAAACATGCCGAAAATGTGACGCTACAGCACTGCAGCTGTTCTTCTTGGTTTTCTCTGATGCACTAACTCTGCAGCAGCACTTCTTCTTCATCGTCTCGTCTGATGCACTCACTCAACCAAGCGTTCTAACCACGACCTCGCCCCCTCCCCACCCCCCAACCATTTGATTTTCTGTAGGTGGGAATTATTTGAATGATATTCTAACGAGCCGCTTTGTGATATCACAAAGCCCGGAAACCAACGCTGTAGTCCAAACGAGCCGCTCGTTGTAGTTCTTGAAAAGGGATTTTTTAAAAACGAAATATCTCCCTTTGGAGTGGACTTTGAGCTTTGTAACTTTCTAGATCTTTTTTATGCCCAAACGTACACACTACACACTGACTAAAATTTAAAAAAGTGAAAAAGCATAATAGGACCCCTTTAATGTCATCGTCCAGCTCGGTTCGGTTCTCTTCCAGTAATGTTTGTGCAGTCGAGTCAACAGTGATGCCAGAACTTTTATTGTCATTAAAGCAAGAGTAACATGATGACTTGTTTGTGTTTGTTTCAGAATGACGAGGTGTCCTTGCAGCGTAAGGTCCGTACTGAAGTGATTCAGCTGGAAGACACGTTAGCACAGGTGCGCAAGGAGTATGAGATGCTCAGGATCGAATTTGAGCAGACGTTAGCTGCTAATGAACAAGCAGGTAACATAATAGGACCCCTTTAATGTCATCGTCCAGCTTGGTTCGGTTCTCTTCCAGTAATGTTTCTAAAAAAATTCATCGTCCAGCTCGGTTCGGTTCTCTTCCAGTAATGTTTGTGCAGTCGAGTCAACAGTGATGCCAGAACTTTTATTGTCATTAAAGCAAGAGTAACATGATGACTTGTTTGTGTTTGTTTCAGAATGACGAGGTGTCCTTGCAGCGTAAGGTCCGTACTGAAGTGATTCAGCTGGAAGACACGTTAGCACAGGTGCGCAAGGAGTACGAGATGCTCAGGATCGAATTTGAGCAGACGTTAGCTGCTAATGAACAAGCAGGTAACATAATAGGACCCCTTTAATGTCATCGTCCAGCTTGGTTCGGTTCTCTTCCAGTAATGTTTCTAAAAAAAAAAAATGCTCTAAAAACCTTCCGGTGGCGCGGCGCAGCTGAGCAGAAAGTTTGTGTTTTTCTTTGTTGAGTTTACGTGTTAAGTTCTACGTTTAGGTTTGTTGTGCATGTTGAAGTATAACGAAAATAAATAATGAGGGGGAAGAAGATCGTCGAAGTATTGCTGTTGCTTGCGCTGATTACATCGAGTGTTTATATGCCGCACGATGTAGCCAACGTCGCCGCATCGGGGGGACATGATCGGGTGTTGCGGGTCTGCAGCAGGGAATGGTTGCTGTCTCTACGGAAACCTGTGGTAATGGAGCCGGGCCTGCTGGATGGTGTTCCAGAGGAGTTGTTGCGGCGACATGGGGTCGGGGATCATTGTTGTCAGCTGTGAAAACGAGGGAGAAGAGGCGGCGTTCAACATCGACTTCGTCGAAAATGTCACAAGTTTTAGCAATGCTCGTTCACTGAGGAATAAGATGGACGAGCTGCGTCTGAATGTAAGAGTTTGTAATGAGTATCGCGAGTCGTGTCTCCTCATTTATTCAGAGAGCTGGCTTCAAGGTGATTTCCCGGATTCCCTTGTTCATGTGCAGGGGTTCTCTAATGTTCGCATGGACAGGAATAACAACTCCGGGAAAACGAGAGGAGGTGGCATTTGTGTTTTCATCAAAGACTCTTGGTGTAGAAATTATACAGTAAAGGACACAGTGTGTACTCCTGATCTTTAACTTATATGTTTAAGTCTAAGACCCTATTATTTGCCCAGAGACTATGGGAATATCTTCATCTGCGTTGTATATATTCCGCCCAGTGGGGATGCATCAAAAGCGGCTTCAAGGATAGCTGATTGTGTCCACCAGCAATTACAGAACAAACCTGATGCACCGATATTTGTATTAGGAGATTTCAGTCATTGTAGGATGGACTATGCTCTCCCAGGGTTTCAGCAGTATGTTTGTAACAGCACACGGAAAAATAAAATATTAGATAAAAGTTATGGTAACATCAAAGAAGCATATGTAGCTAAGATTAGGCCTCCTCTTTCAAATTTGGACCATAATACCATTCAGTTAATTCCTATTTACAGGTCTGCCTTTAGGAAGAGTTAACCGGTTTTAAGAACAGTTAATGTGTGGCAGGATACTACAAAAGAGGAGTTGAGTGGTTGTTTTCTGGCTACAAATTGGGACGTTTTTTTATCTAGATGACAATATTGACAGTATTGCGGAAGTGATTACAGGGTATAATCATTTTTGTGTTGATACTGTGTTCCCAAAAAAGACCAAACAATTTATCCAAATAACAAGGAATATATTACCCCCGAGATTAAGCAATATATTAGGTGGAGAAATCAAGCTTTTAAAAATAATAATAAATTGGAGTTTAGAGAAATTCAAAGGGAACTAAGGAGAAAATTGAGGGAAGCGAGAGAGCAACACAATTTACGTGTTAGAGAAGCTATTTCAACTTCAAATACTAAAAAGTTGTGGGATGTTGTGAGAGGAATGATCAATTTTAATTCAAATAAGAAAGAAATACAGGTATTAAATGAATTTGAAAAAGCAAATTAATTTAATAACTTTTATAATCGTTTTGAACTGACTGGTAGTGGTAGTATTGATAAATGTAGAGATTTGCTGAGTTCTGTAACGTGTGATTTCACAAAGGATAGAATTGTGGTGGACCCAAGTGCTGTTGCGAAAATTTTTAAAAGGCTGCATACCAAAAAGTCCAGTGGGCCGGATGGTATTTCAGCTCTTTTACTTAAAGACGAAGAGGCCCTGAGAAAGATCCGCTCGGTGGAGGAGCAGATCGATATACTCAATAAGAAACTCTCTCTGGCTAAGCAGGTAGAGCTGTGATTTACTGAGTAATGAATGACAAACATTCTGCTGGAAAATTCTCAATCGGTCACTCTCTCTCTCTCTCTCAGGAGGAGGATGCGTTGCTGAGTGAGATGGATGTTACTGGCCAGGCGTTTGAGGACATGCAGGAGCAGAACATTCGGCTGATGCAGCAGCTCAGAGAGAAAGATGACGCCAACTTCAAACTCATGAGCGAACGCATCAAATCCAACCAGATCCATAAACTTCTCAAGGAAGAGAAAGAGGAGCTAGCTGACCAGTTGCTCACACTCAAAACACAGGTGGGTGGGCTTTGGAGTTTTGTGGTGCTGTCATCTTTTGAGATAGACTGTTATGTTCATGAATGAAGGCTTGAGTGAATTGTTTGGATTATGGTGTTTTATTTTTACGATCTTCAGATTGCACAGTTGTTTTGGAAGGTTGCATAGCTGTGTAATACTGCAACTATGAAGTATTCAGACAGTCACACTACCTGTAACGAATGAAAAATATTTAATGTCATGTTCCAGGGGTTCTGTTTTGAATGAATAAAAAATGGTAACATAAGCTATCAGTGACAGAAATTAATTTAAGGGGTTATATTTGGCCCTTTAAAATGTATTTATTTATTTATTTTTTACCTTTTATATGGGTATTTTTTTCTAACCTTATTGAACGTATACATCATCTTTATGTCAAATATTTCCAATTAATCAATAAATTCACTTAGCATAGTAAGACACTATAGGGATGTTACCGATCGAATGAGATCAAAATCCATCTTTGCGCTGCAGAAGTGGCACAGATGCTGCACCTGAAGTGACATTTAGGTGTATTTTTACACCGGCTGATTAATGCAGCGCAGAGGTGGCGTGTCTACGGGTAGCTGCATACAAATGCTATGAAATTAATAAATAAAAGTAACAATTAAAAAAAGTGTAAATATAAAAATATGAAATGATGAGAAAATTTAATACTTTTGCAAATGAAATAAAAACATTTTTGGGGACATTCATTTCTGACCCTAAAATCTACTCCAGTGGCATATAACTTATCATTGTATTTTCTTTTTAAACTTCAGGGTTTAATCTTCCATGGTTAGACCTGGAAATGTCGGAGAATTTAAATTGATTTCCAGGCCTGGACAATAGTGGGATGTTACCGATCGAATGAGATCAAAATCCATCTTTGCGCTGCAGAAGTGGCACAGATGCTGCACCTGAAGTGACATTTAGGTGTATTTTTACACCGGCTGATTAATGCAGCGCAGAGGTGGCGTGTCTACGGGTAGCTGCATAAAAATGCTATGAAATTAATAAATAAAAGTAACAATTAAAAAAAGTGTAAATATGAAATGATGAGAAAATTTAATACTTTTGCAAATGAAATAAAAAAATTTTTGGGGACATTCATTTCTGACCCTAAAATCTACTCCAGTGGCATATAACTTATCATTGTATTTTCTTTTTAAACTTCAGGGTTTAATCTTCCATGGTTAGACCTGGAAATGTTATTGGTCTTATGAAGTATTCTAATTTGTTGAGATAGTGAATTGGTGGGTTTTTGTTAAATGTGAGCCAAAATCATCACAATTAAAAGAACCAAAGACTTAAACTACTTCAGTCTGTGTGCATTGAATTTATTTAATACACGAGTTTCACAATTTGAGTTGAATTACTGAAATAAATTAACTTTTCCACGACATTCAAATTTATTGAGATGCACCTGTAAATTACCCCTCATGAGTTTCTTAGAAATTCTTTATTCAAGAAGTGTGGGACCTTTGAAACCTGCATTTATGCGACCTGCCAAAAATACAGTCTCCTTAATTTATGGCGCTTTTCCACTGCAGTTTAGTACCACGTCAAAGAGGGTGGGATTATAGCAGTGTTCATTTCGTTGACGAATAATTTTCGTTATAATTTTCGTCAACAACATTTTTTTCACGACGAAAACGAGACAGTGACGAACTAAAACTCGTTTATGAATGACAGAAACTATGACGAAAATCTATTGACATTTTCGTCAACGAATAAAAACGAGACGAAAATGTTAGGGAGGGACGATTTGGGAAGAGATTTGTTCTGCTGCATGGTTGCGAGGTTAGATGCGTACATATGAACCGGCGGGACATAAGCTAACATACACTTGCTGCACGTCTCATAAAATGAACAAAAATATCAATATCTGGGAGTAAGAAGAGCAGACATATAGATAAATCTGACGACGCAAAAGAGAACTCAATTCGGTCTGGTTTCCTGAGCGCACACACCGAAGCAGTGCCTCTCACACAGCACACGAGTACTCTTTCGCGTCTCATGAACGGAGAAATACACACAAAATAATGTCGAATTGTTTGTTTTGACGAGTATTCACGTAAACGCACTCGGTTATGTCTTATGTGAGCCGAGTCCTTAACCATCTTCATCTTCAATAACCATATATATATATATATACACCTTGCTACGTGTACTGCGTTAGGCTAACCGAGACTTGTCATTTGCACTTATATATTGTTGCTCTTTTGTTCGTTTTGACTGCTTTTATTGTCCTCATTTGTAAGTCGCTTTGGATAAAATCAGTACATTGCATCGGTGTATCTGGTTTTAAAGGGACAGCAGCCTAATTTCTTCTTGACTGAATCCCTTTAGTAGCACGGGTTTGGTGTCTCGTGTCGCAAATCCAATGACACTGGTAGTGACTAGGGGTGGGCGATATAGCCTCAAAATTATATCACAATATTTCAAGAATATTTGCGATAACGATATTTATGACGATATAAAAAAAATATGGAACAATGTTTTATTGGTGATTGCAGTTGGCAGGCAGCAGCATTTAGTAATGCAAACAAAATAAAGGGCATTTTCCATCCTTTTCCAATGAGCTACTGTCATTGATGACAGACTACCTAATTTGAAGCGTAAATCTATTATCATAAGGTGGCAGCAGCAGCTGTGTGTTCAACTTGAAGCAGACCATGGGCGGGGTTTCACCTAAAAGTATATATAGTTTTTTTTTTGTGTGTGTGTTTGTTAGCTTGTTTTGTTTTTATAATAAATAAAAATAAAATAAGTAGAAAGAATAGAGAATGCTAGTGTTAAAGGCTCTTTTGTCTTTTTAAATAAAGCAAGTAGTTAGAATAGAAATAGAATAGGGAGTGCAAATGTTAGAGGGTCAATTTTTTTAATAAAAAAAAAACAAGCAGATAAAATTAGAATTAGCATTAATGATAGAGTTAGAGCGTCAAATGAAGATGAAAGAATGAAGATGTGTTTTCAGCTGTTTCTTGAAAACGATTAAGGACTCCGCTGCTTGGATTGAGTTGGACAGGTCATTCCACCAGGAGGAAACAGTTAATGTAAAAGTCCATGAAAGTTTTATCATAGGTAGAATGCTAAATGTTTCAATACAAGCATTTCAGTCAAATGTTATTTATGCAATATTTCAAACCTTTAACCCACTTGGGAAAATCAACCCATGGCAACAGTTTAAAAGTAGCCCAATCCTGTGGAAAAAACGCAGACTTGGCAACCCTGCATCCAACAAGAGCTGCAGGAGTCAGATTTGACTGATCACAGGTCGAGAATAAGGAGAGATGACTGACTAGACCATGCTGGAGTATTTGCTGCTCAACAGATCCTGAGCTCATTGACAAATATCTGATCTTGTAAGATGTGCTCCCTTTACACAGAGTGCGTGTGATCGCGAAAGTGAACAGGGCGAACGCTCATTCAAAGGGGATTTAAATACCAAGAGCGGCTCCCTGATGCGCCAAAATTATATACAATATTAGAATGTTTAAAGAAATGAATACGAAAATCGCGGGAGCTAAACACATGTTGGTCAGAGATTCAGCGGGAGCAATTAAGAATTAAGGACATTTTGGGCGATTAAGAAATTCCGGCCGGACGCATTTTTTTTTAGGTCCAAAAAGAGGACATATGGTCACCCTAGTGATACACCGATCAGTCTGCGCAGCGCTGCTTCAAGTCGAACACACCTATTGGGTTTGTGTTATTGTTGTTGTTGTGCGTGCTAGGGAACGTAAATGCGCCATATGTCATTGCGTCGCTATATCATTGATATCGCGATATGACACTTTTTTTTATCATGTAAAAATGTATACTGGTATTATTGTGGTATGATATGGCACACCCCTAGTAGTGACTATTCTCTCTGACCAATCAGTGATCTGCATTGTTCACACATCACATTTTAGAATCGGTATGGCTCGCGTGGAACCTCAACCGAGGTGGTACTAAAAAAGGTGCTGTACACAATGGAAAACCCCCCAAAAATGAGTCGTATTGAGCCATACAGGGCCATACTACTGCTGGGCGGTATGACCAAAAATTTATATCACGGTATTTTTCAAAATTATACCGGTTTCACGGTGCATGACGGTATTTTTTTTTTCATGCATGACCGGGTGTTAACCATATTTCTACTGATTGAGAGGAAATACTGCTGTATATTGACTGTCATGATGAGTGAATGTTGTCAAAAAATACCACACTAAATAGTGACTAAACACGACCCGTTTTAATACATGTTAACCAGGAGTCACTCTCATTTATAAAATCAACATGCATCTACACTAAAGAGCGGCTATACGGTTGTTTTGGCTATATTACTTTTTTGTCTCATGCAGCGCACTGCCTGCGTCTGAGTAACAAACAACAAAAAACAACAAACAAAAAAGTGCACGTGATATTAACAGACGAACTACGCTCATATTTATAATTCCAAACAATCAGTAAGCGACAGGTGCTAGGAAACGCTGTTTTGTACTCGTTTATTGACGAGTCGGCTGCGGTGCGGCCAACTGAATGCGCTGCTTCTCTGCCGCTCACTGCACAGAACAGACGCCGAGAGAGGCGACACTTCTCCGGGAAAGTCAGACCTCACGCTCGCGGGACAGCACTGGCGAAATCTTCCAACTGAACCATAGCTAAGGTGTATCCAAAAAAGTCGCTAGGTTTGTCAGTATGAATATTCTATAGAGAAAGCTGCTAAAGGGTGTGAAAGTTGCTAAATCTAGTGCTAAAGTCGCGCTCGTGTGTGTGAGACGCGGGAGCTGATGGCAGGGGGCGGTGGATATTTGTGGCGGTCAGTGTGGATATTGTGGATGAGTTCTTCTGTGTCATCACGTTCTATTAGTTCTACAGCTTCAGTTTCGGAACTTTCACGCTTGGTAACACATACAGCTGTTCCCTCACCACAGTGCAACAGTGAAAAGGGGCCCCTTTCAAACAGTGTCGCGTTCCAAACGTTGTTTAAGCGACATACACGGCTGTATTACAGTATTTTCAAAATTCATATCATAACAAAAATAAACACCGGTATTCGGTATGAACCAGTATACCGCCCAGCACTAGGCCATACCATGCATTTTTAAGTCACTTTGGATATGAGCTCTGCTAGCGAAATAAATATCAATATCTAATGTTCATCCAGGAGAGAAATGTGACGTTTACATCCCCTATTATCTTTCTGTTGTATGACTCTGCAGGTCCGTGTTTACCAAACTTGAATTTCAGTGTACAGCTTAAGACTGAAATCCTACACATATGCTTTTATTCCTGTTCTCCAGTGTTCACATGTGCAGCTGAACAGAACATAAGATGTGATTTTTCTGTCTTTCTCTCAGGTGGACGCTCAGCTGCAGGTGGTTCGGAAGCTAGAGGAGAAAGAGCGCCTCCTGCAGGGCACCATCAGCGCTGCGGAGAGGGAGCTGGGGCTCCGCACACAGGCTTTAGAGATGAACAAACGCAAGGTACGACAACATGTACTCACATATATGCAGTTTGTAGACTTGCAGTATCATAAATACTATGTGGGGGAAAGTAGCAAATAAAAAAACCCTCTATTAATTCTCTGTCTGTTTTAGGCGCAGGAGTCGGTGCTGCTCTCGGAGGAGGTGCGCTCTCAGCTGGAAGGGGTGCAGCAGAGGTTGAGTGCGGTCAGAGAGGAGGTGATTGAGAACAGCATTTCTCGAGAAAAGGAGTCTTTCAATGCCCGACGTGCACAGGTGCTTACATGATGAACTTATCAAAATTACAAAAGCAGTCACATTTTTTGCTTTTAATGACAAAAATAAGTATTCAAAATGTATCAAAGGGATAGTTCACCCAAAAAAAAAAAAACAATTTTTGGAAAGTGGGTTTCTTTATTATGTTAAACACAAAATATTTTGAAGAATGTTGGTAACCAAACAGTTGACAGTAGCCTTTGACTTCTATATTATGGAATGGCTATCATCAACTGTTTGGTTACCAACATATCTTCTTTTGTGTTCAACAGAAGAAAGAAACTTGTACAGGTTTGGGATAAGTGGAGAGTGAGTAAGTGATTTTTCATTTTTGGGTGACCTGTCCCTTAATTTTGCAATCTGCAAAGGAGCGGATTAATATTGAAATCAGGATTAGGCATAAAATAATGTCTTCAGATCATTCAGACGTGAAAATCAACTAAGAATTGAACCAACAGTTCTAACCTGGCTCAGAAGAAGACAGGAATCATGTCTTTGTAGCAGTTTTTATGGCTATTAAACGATAATACAAGACCTCTTCACCTTACAAGTGATTATCAAAAGCAAAAATGCTATGAAATGCATCATATTTTGTAAGATAATCATTATGAGTAAGAAACAAATATTGGATTTCATTCAGCAAATATGAAGGCGGTTTAATGGTGTTGAACGTCATACTGTTGGTCATCTGTCGATAGAAAGTGATATACTTTGTGAATTGGGGTAAAAATGGCTATTTTGTAAAAGTTTTGTTTAACCTTTCCTTTATCTCATTAGGAGGACATATCCAAACTGCGCAGGAAGATCGAGAAGGCCAAGAAACCTGCGGAGAACGTTCAAAATGGAGATGAGATCCTGAATGAAGAAATAAACGATTACAAGGTCATTATTGTTGATCATTTGAACGAGGGACCAGAAAGAGTTTTGTGTTCATGTCTTTAAAGGATACTTTTTTCTGTTTCACAGGCCCGGTTGACCTGTCCATGCTGCAATTCACGTGTAAAGGACGCCGTTTTGACAAAGTGCTTCCATGTTTTCTGTTTTGAGTGCGTGAAGACGCGCTACGACACCCGTCAGAGAAAGTGCCCAAAGTGCAATGCCGCATTTGGTGCCAACGATTTCCATCGCATCTACATCGGATGAGATTTATGATCCACGGCATCTGCATCTGTTTGGTCCAGTTGCTCAACATTGTTTGGAGGGTGGAGCTTGTCCTGTAACGTTGGGCGAACATCAACAGTTTTACATTCCACTTGTTTTTTTTCTCTACAAAGACATCCAACGTTTTCAGTAGATGTTCCAGCATCGGTTTTGCAGAACTAACCTGGTCACATTCCACAGGTTGTCCTAGCCAACATTTCTCACAACATTTCTGCTGCTTGCTTCCAGGAGTGTCCTGAATGCTCGCTGACATTTGTTTAATACTGCCTCGACGAGATCTCCCATTCCACCTCAACTTACATTTACAACCCAGAGCCAATGTGAACCCATCCACATAAGTGAGACCTGCCACTGAAAACAAGCTGCCTAGTCGGCTAGGCAATAGTTCATTTGCGTTCAGTTTGCTGAACAGCTGGTATTGTCATTTTTGTACTGTCTATTATTATTATTTATTTATTTTTGACTGGCTGTAGTGATGGTTGTGCAACTGCTTCATTGAAATCCATTAAAATATTGAAATGTATTGACAATTTCTTTTATGCTTTTGTTGAAGTTGTCACTAATATGTGACCCTGGAGCACAAAACCAGTCTTAAGTCGCTTGGGTATATTTGTAGCAATAGC
The DNA here is from genome assembly GCF_001515645.1 of Sinocyclocheilus grahami. Classification (NCBI taxonomy): domain Eukaryota; kingdom Metazoa; phylum Chordata; class Actinopteri; order Cypriniformes; family Cyprinidae; genus Sinocyclocheilus; species Sinocyclocheilus grahami. The sequence goes on from NW_015505793.1 coordinate 557,306, forward strand.
CAAAAAAACATTGTATGGGTCAAAATTATCGATTTTTCTTTTATGCCAAAAATCATTAGGATATTAAATAAAGATCATGTTCCATGAAGATATTTTGTAAGTTTCCTACTGTAAATATATCAAAACTTAATTTTTGATTAGTAATATGCATCGCTAAGAACTTCATTTGAACAACTTTAAAGGCATTTTTCTCAGTATTTTGATTTTTCTGCACCCTCAGATTCCAGATTTTCAAATAGTTGTATCTCGGCCAAATATTGTCCTTTCCTAACAAACCATACATCAATGTAAAGCTTTGATGATTTCAAAAAAATTTACCCTTATGACTGGTTTTGTGGTTCAGGTCACATATGTGATTTTGCTGATGCTTAAAACACTTTTATAGTATATTCTTCTGGATTTATGTTAGATTAAGCACTTTGTGTAATAGCAATTCATAAATCAAACCATGTGGGGTTTAAACCTGCAACAAAGTTGCTTTTCACATTCTTTTTAAATTGAGAATGGTATGATTATAATTGAGGAAAGTATATTAAGTTTATTACAAAGTTTTAAAAAGTTAAGAAACAGTAGGCTAAATGCTTTATTTTATATTTATATAGTTTTTTAATCTCCCTGTTCTTGTTACAGTGTAATTATACAATCAAGTACTGAGTAATATTAAAGAAAGGGTTTGGATTGGGGTTAGTTGCATGCAATTACATAGTTTACTCTTATTATTACCAATGTTGGGTGTAATGCAGTGCCGAGTAATTACTGTAATTTAATTTCCCCTAGAAAAAGTAAAGGATTACACTTAATTGTTCTGTAAATTAATTCGTTACTTCTGATGTAATTGCATTAAATACTGTATAAACTATAGAAATATATATATATATATATATATATATATATATAAAACAATAGTGAATTTAACAAATTAACATTTAAAGTTAAAATGTATGTTTTTAGTGTAACCTTGTCCCTTTAAATACTTTGGTCAGTTCAAGAATAATTTAAGGGACTTTATATTATTTATTTGAAATAGTTAAAAGAGCAGATTCATGTCTATCCTTGTATTGTTCAATGGTCGAGACTGACATATAGCCTATAGAAAGCAGTTAGTTAGTAAGAAGTAATGCATAACTTTTTAGAGAGAGTAATGAGTACAGAACCATTACACTCGAAGATATAATTAGTAGCTAATTACTTTTTAGTATATTTTAACGTCATGTGCCAGTCGAAAAGCTCATTGTGACGCTTTAGCTCTTTATGAATTTGCGACTCACTACAATTAAATTCTCATATTTTTTTCTCTTTTCATAATTGCTCTCCAGTGCGCGGCTGTGTGAGCGCACATGTCCCGGCGTGCAGCTCGACGCGCCTCGGGCGCTTCTGTAAATCTAGTAACACCCAGTGTTGCCAATTTAGCAATTTTGTTGCTAGATTTAGCAACTTTTTCTTCCAAAAGCACCTAGCAGCAAATTTAGCTATTTTTTTGTATTTATTTGGCAACTTTTGATAAGTGACTCAAACGATAAAAAAGGCACACATTTTCCATCTAAATGACACAAAAAGAGGAAACCAAAGGTGCCTAGCAGTACACAATTCACATGAATTAGGTTGGCTGCAATTAGCAATTGTTTAATTTAATAATAATAATAACAGTTTGATAATTGTTCATTTACGATACACCTTAGTAGCTTGTGCTTGAGTTTGTTGATCAGTGCACGGTTAGAAAAATATCTAGAAAAATGAAAAAGGTAGTAATTTTCCAGGACATTATCCGTTATCCATTATAACCCGAAAACACAAAATACAATGCGTAATTTAAAATGTAGGTAAAACAACGTGTGAATAATAATTACGGAAAATTCCTTCATATTAATAGATTTCGCCCTACTTTTACAGACTTTTCTTAAGAGTGTAGCATACGAACTACTAATACACTGCTTAAAACTACAATTGTTCAGAATGAGTAGTTTCACTAGTATCTCATAAAAATAAACTTAAATTGTAATTGTTAAAAAAAATGTGTGTTTAATAATTCAATGTTGTATTTAAAATTAGTTATTTATATTATGCATTTATATTATTTTATAAACGCATCTAAATGAACATATTTTCTTTTTTTTTTTTTTTGCTGAGATTTGATGCAGCGACACAATTTAGCATCGTGATTACGCAATGACATCGCGTCATTTAGCAACAAATCAACCTTCCTTTAGCAACTTCCCCTGAACATGAGTTGGCAACACTGGTAACACCTCGCCTACTGGTGCGAGCCATGTCGCGTTTAAGCGCCAGCAGCACCGTGTGAACGGGTTTCTCGTGCCTGGCGCAGGAATGCAGGAGGCGGAGGCAGAACCGTATCTACAGCCAAACCTCCGTCGTGCAGCCCGGAGCTCCTCACCCAACTTTAACACCCACACAGATCCTCACAAACTGGATTCATTTCGGATCCTCGCTCAATAACACGCGTCGCGCTCGGCAGAAAATAGACTTTTTAAAAAACATTTTTTTTTGCACTAGACGGTTTCTAAATTAAATTGCATCTTAATTTATCTTTATCGACTTAACGCTTTGTTGTATGATACCAAACACAGTCATCTAGACGCTATTTTTAAGTGCCCTTGGCAAGCGCGTGCCATTTTGAGAACATAATTTTAGTATTATAGCATATATATATATATATGAGGAGCGCAGCGTATGCCATCTAATTGTGTTTGTTCAGTTGGGGTTTTGTTTGCACATGTTTTTGACACGGCTGAACTTGTTAATCTGCTTAGCCATGAACTAGGTTTAGTTTTGTCTGAAAGAACCAGCAGTTATTTTTTTATCCAGCTTTTCTTCTTCTAAGGTAATAAACCCGCTAGACAAACTGACCGGCTATTTTTCTAGTTTTTATACATCGGTTATTCAGTACGATCTTTTTTCGGATCCCTCTTTTGAACCGCGTGTTGTTCCGGGTTTTGAAGCATGTCTGGTCACAACATTGCCTCGAGAAGTTCGGAAAAGCTGCTTTTCTTTGGGGTTTTGGTTCTGGTTCGGTCGGTCTTGTGTCATGGGTTTGCTGAGGAGTTCACCGCAGGCTCTTATGAGTTTGGGTCTGTTATTCTGGAGCCTCTGGACGGGTTGAGAAAGTACGTGGAGGCCGTTGTCGGCACCCATGTGATTGAGATTGGTGCTGAGGTAACTTTTTTTTTGTTATTTGTGACATGATCTAATGACTTGTTCTAAACTTCCCACAGGAAGAATTTGCTCTTATTTGTTCAAAATATTCAATAGAGGTTGCTCTTCCATAGGCTAGATAGAGGTCTTGATTCTTTTTCATTGAAGTATCAACTTTGTAAGGTTTGCTGAGTATAAATAGGCTACAATTCGATGAGTAATGCATGAGCTGGTACTGAAATCCTGATTGCAGAGTTTGGTGCTTTAGCAAATCTGAGCACTGAAACTCTAGAGGAGGAATATGAGATTACACAGGGGTTTTTTTTGCCTCAGGAGAAACATCTGAAAAGCATGAGGCTCTCCATGCAAAACAAAGACATGTAGGCGAAACAGTTGAGATTTTGAAGAGATCTCGTTTATGATGATATATGGACCTTTACTTCTCTTATTCCCTAATAAATGCTTATACTTGTGGTATGTGTATAAGCACATTTAGCCCTCTCATGTTGCCCCTTGACTTGTTAATCCTTTTAACCCTTTCCTCTCCTCCACTCATCCTTTGCCCTAATTTCCTCTGCTTATGTCCCGCTCACCGAACCGCCCCTCGCCTCTCTTTGACCCAGAATGCTGTGTTGTACCTTGACTCAGTGTTTGGCCCAGAGAACATCTATTCTGTTGCAATGGTAAGAACAAGTAAAAGTGTCAGAGCAGGACTGATTTGTGCACTTGTTTTGACACGCACACATGCATATCCTTGTAATGTTACTGTCTGTGTGTGAAAGCGACAACTGCTACTGAGGACAAAATGCCAGTACAGGTGTGTAAGTGCTTGGTGGCTCATGCCTAGAATGGCAAACAATGCTGCTTTGTAGAATGATTATGTTCTCATTGACTTCCTTTATGAAGTCACACACACTGTTCCTGATTGCTCATGTTTGTCCTTCACCAAATGAGGTGACCTTGTTCCTGAGAGTGTCTGTTTGATCACAAGTAATGTATGTGTGATAGCTGTGCATGTTTGTGAGTTATAAAGTTAAGTGGGATGCCCAGCTGTCCCTCTGGCACACGCACACACACACACACACACACACACACACACACACACACACACACACACAGAGAGAGAGCTCTATTTGTATTGTGAGGTGTTCTTACACAAATACTGTTAAAGATTATAGCCTACCTCCTTAGCCTATCAAACTGGATCCCAAACCTGCAAGTTTGCGCCCTTTGTTTGAATGTTCACAAATTAATTTTGAACAGAAGTCTTCTTAAGTGTTCTCACCGCTTAAAAACAATGTTCCGGGTTCAGTACAAGTGTGTTTCTGACTTGCTTTTTTCAGAAAGTCATTTCAAATCATCCCTCCATACGTAAAAATCATATTTTAGGCACTTACAGTGGACATCCTAGAAGGTTTAAAACCAGAAATGCACAGCTCACGTCTCTTGAAATTCTTACATTGTTGTTCCATACAAAAATGTTATTTGAGCTGTAAAGTTGTCCAAATTGTTGTTCTAAACTGATTTGCTTCAGGACGGAAATTTTTTATTAAAAATCAAGAGATGAACAATGAAGTACCACATTAAAACTTACTATTATTACAAGGAAATGCATATACCCAGTAAAATTCTAAATGATTCATTTGATATTGGCTAAACTGAAGTGTAACTACTTTAAATGTAAAAGTATCAGTGAAACTATGAGCCACATATTGTATTAGAGTTAGTGACATGATGCTCATTTTGTCCGGATCTATTTATTTCAAAAATACATTAAATGTGCAATTTGTACACAATGACTTAAAACAATTATATAATCAAATATGTGTGTTTGGTTAAATTATTATACTTTTTTGGGTAGTATAAAGGGGGAAAAAAAATGCCAGGGTGGTACAAATGTCCTGAGATCAGAATGAAAATTAAAATAATAAAAATGTTGAAAGGAAAACCTTCTAAATATAATAAAAAAAAGTATTATTTCTCCGAAAAATATTAGTTGTGAAGCATATCTGAAAAAACGTTCATCTTTTTCTTCAGTCAAAAGATACAGGAAATGTTCATTCCACCCTTTTAAAAACTGATATACCTATATTTTTGTTTTGCTAACTATGTAGGATCATATAGTTAGTTGCATTTTGTCACGTGCAGTGTTTTTCTTGCTGTCTGTGATTCCATCAGAACAGAACTGCGACCATCTGCTTACTAAATAGCTTACTGTGCCTCTACTGTTATGTTACAGTGTTGTGCCCCATAAATATATACATTGTTAGTGATTTTTGCAACTAACAGCATGTCACATACGCTGTCTATAGAATTTGCATTGAACCCAAAACATTGCTTTAATTAAATCATGTGTGTTGTGTCACTCTTGTCAGTCAGTATTGGTTAATGATCAGCTATGGCCAGAGATCTATGAGTTGAGTTTAGATATAGACCGCCCTCTGTAAGAAAAACAGCAAATCTGCACTACACAGACCCGTTCTGGAGTCTAATCACTTTTTTTTTTTTTTTCCTTGTTTTTTTTTTCTTTAGTTTGTCGAAATGCTGCTGCAGTTTGTTGCTGAAGGAGCTGCCAGTGGACTGAATGTCATTGCGGTGTATGTATCTGAGATTCTCAGAGCTACTGGAGTGAACGGTGAGTAAAGGTTGTCTCTCAGGGGTTAGATCTAAATCTAAATATTTAAAAAAAAAATGTTTAACTTAAATATGCGTATATATATATATATATATATATATATATATATATATATATAAATCAAAGATTAATGG
>NW_015505793.1:563249-573823 GCF_001515645.1 Sinocyclocheilus grahami
GTTTAACTTATATATGTGTATATATATATATATATATATATATATATATATATATATATATATCAAAGATTAATGGAGTGTAATGAATTAAAATATAAGCCACATGAAGGGTTCCCATTTTCTGGCAAGCTCATTACTCTGCTGAGTACTAACACAGAACGTGTGTTACTGCAGCCCCTGGGCCTCGTAATGCTGATATAAATGACTGTGGCTTAGTATGTGTGGAATGCTCAAATGACAGTATTAGGAGAAAATGAGGAGAAATCTCAGAAACATGTGGGCCTATATACAGAACATTTGTCCAACTCATCAGTAGATTAGTCGTTCCTAAACCCCAACTCTAAAGGCCTCTTCATACCAGTGATGAGAAATATAACTATAGTTTTAATAATCATTTTAAACTATGAGATTAGGGAAGTTCCCACCACAGCTATAACAATAACAACACACATAAATTATATCGTCGGAATCACTTAATGTTTTTTTTCTTTTTACAGCTGATGTTTTTAAAAGTGATATTTAACAGGGTTAACAACCTGTCTAAATATGTTCACCTTGGTCCATTCATGTACATAATAAAAAGCATATAATATCTATAAAATGGCATTTTAGTAAGATATGTCAACATTTAAACCAATTTAAAGTGTTTTTTTTTCTGTAACATTTTTATCGTTAAATATTCGAGCATGTTGAAACCCAATACTTAAAATTAAAAGTGTAATCTAGCATTTTCTGTCAAAAAAAATCCTGCCATCACCAGCGTGCACTGAATCTTGGGATAGTCTGGGGCGTGAAGGATCCATCAGTTGTAGGATGCATTTCAAGGCTGTATTTGAAGGAGCCCTCGAATTGGGAAAGCATTTGTTGCGTCTCTGTGATGCATCCATTCTTCGAATCCACCCTTCAACGTATGCAGAGATATTGTCAGCAAATCAGAATCAGTTATAAACATAATGTGGACTATAATGTACAGTTTTCATTCTCTTTAGATTTTTAAAGTACTGTAGTGTATTCTAGCCTTAAAGGGATAGTTCACCAAAAAATTTAAATTACCCCATGATTTACTCACCCTCAAGTCTTTCTAAGTGTATATGACTTTCTTCTTTCAGACTAATACAATCTGAGTTATATTAAAAATGTCCTGGCTCTTCCAATCTTTATAATGGCAGTGAATGTGGGGGTTGAGATTTTGAAGCTAAATAAAGTGCATCCATCCATCATAAAAAGTGCTCCACACGGCTCCGGGGGGTTAATAAAGGCCTTCTGAAGTGAATAGATGCGTTTTCGTAAGAATAATATCCATATTTAAAACTTTATAAACCGTAATCTCTAGATTCCGCTAACTGTCGTACGTGTGCTCACGAGAGAGTGGCGTTCCAGCGGATGACGTTGGACATAGGCATAGGCTCCGGTGAGAATGTGCTGGTCTCGCAAGAACCAAGTTTTGTTTACAGCAAAGGAAAACCAGTCTCCTCTTGGCTTATATCAAAGTACTCCAATATTTTGCTTTACAAATCCTCGTTTTGAATGTCTAACCTCTTAACACGCAAAGATTGCCGGCGGCTTAAAGGGGTCATATGATGCGATTTCAAGTTTTCCTTTCTCTTTGGAGTGTTACAAGCTCTTCGTGCATAAAGAAGATCTGTAAAGTTGCAAAGACTAAAGTCTCAAATCCAAAGAGATATTCTTTATAAAAGTTAAGAGTCAGCCACACCTACCTAAAACGGCTCGTTCTAACACGCCCCCACATATCTACCTCACTATGTGGGAAGATCTGCATAATGCCGCCCAAATGTTCACGCAAAGAAAGGCGGCGTAACTTTTATTCTCGCTGTAGTATTGTTGACGCTGCAGCCATGTCGTGAAAACGCTGTGTGCTTCGTTGTGAAAGCGAAACTACTTTGTTTGGTCTTCCAAAAGAGGACGATATCCGTTTCGTCATGCCTGGAGCTGATCCGTGCTGGTCGCTGAGGGAATACATCAACTTAGTGCTGTGGATCGCCGGATCGGCTTTCATCGTGGACGAACCCCGGGTCGTCACATGTGCTTGCTGCTCCTTCGTCGGATCCGCCGGCTGCGCCGTTCTCAACCCCACCGTGTCTACTTAATCTAGCCCGGCCTCAGCTCACGCTAAGCCGGGGCTTCTGCTCATGCTAGGCCGCTGCATTTTTTGTTGTGAAAGCGAAACTACTTTGTTTGGTCTTCCAAAAGAGGACGATATCCGTTTCGTCATGCCTGGAGCTGATCCGTGCTGGTCGCTGAGGGAATACATCAACTTAGTGCTGTGGATCGCCGGATCGGCTTTCATCGTGGACGAACCCCGGGTCGTCACATGTGCTTGCTGCTCCTTCGTCGGATCCGCCGGCTGCGCCGTTCTCAACCCCACCGTGTCTACTTAATCTAGCCCGACCTCAGCTCACGCTAAGCCGGGGCTTCTGCTCATGCTAGGCCGCTGCATTTTTTGTTGTGAAAGCGAAACTACTTTGTTTGGTCTTCCAAAAGAGGACACGACTACAAATCAGTGGTTAAGTTGTATTTACAACACTGTTCCAGAACAGTTTAACCCAAATATCCAGATGTATGCAGCACATTTTATGGAGGACTGTTTACTGATCCTGGGAGAGTAACGTTAGACTAAAATGCCGGCACTTCTGACTCACGTTTTCATTTAAAGGATTTGCCACTGACGATTCAAACGTGAGTTTTGGGCAGTGTAGAGTAGCGCTTGTTGTTTGTCATTCCTCTGATCACAAATGCAGACAGGGTTTTATGTTTACGCGGCGTGATGCAACGCAACGCGTAAAAGGACAGTATAAGTCATTATAATAAGTAATTATGTCCCCACTGGATGCAACAAATGCCTAGTTTTTAATGGGTTTTAATGTTTTTGTCTCGTCGCTCCGGCCGGGACACAGCATCAACAGTATGGTAAGGGGCGTAACATTTCCGTCTCACGCGTGAGGTATTCGGCCAATCACAATGCACTGGATAGCTGGCCAATCACAGCACACCTCGCTTTTTCAGACCGATGAGCTTTGTAAAAATCGACGCGTTTCAAAAAGGCAGGGCATAGAGGAGAAACAATAATGTACAGTTTGTGGAAAATAATGTGTTTTTTTAACTTTAAACCGCATAAACACATTTCATTACACCAAATACACAAAATAATGTTCTTTCTAGCAGCATTATATGACCCCTTTAAGATTATTGTTGTTTCACATTCACAGCACGTTAAAACATCACAGACCTTCATTAACCTCCCGGAGCCGTGTGGAGTACTTTTTATGATGGATGGATGCACTTTATTTTGCTTCAAAATCTGGACCACTACTCACTGCCATTATAAAGCGTCATGCGTTCATGTGTTTTGGAGGAGGCATGGCTTTGCAGAGTGATTATGCAGGGAAGGCTTTGGTCTGAAGATTACGGTAGGCTGTCCTGCCTGCCTGTCAATGTATGTATTTGCATACCTCCGTGCACCTTGTTCATGCAGACATGATACGTCATCAGCACGTTTCATTACTCTAATGCAGACTGAGCGAGAATGGGAGGTGTTATTATTGTAATATTATGCGTTTTTTACTGTAATGCTTTCTCACCGGTAATCTGACAGCTTTGTATTCAACACTGTATTCAACCAACGCCGTCTCTCATCGTTTCGCTGGTTAGCCTCTGATCTGTCTGTGCGCATTCATGTGTTTTGTAGGAGGCTTTGCAGAGTGATTATGCAGGGAAGGTGGGATCTTGCTTTCAAAGCTTGCTAGCTATTGCTAGCCTTTCTGAAATAGCCTACACTAACTTTAATATAACTCTGATTGTATTAGTCTGAAACAAGAAAGTCATATACACCTAGGATGGCTTGAGGGTGAGTAAATCATGGGGTAATTTTCATTTTTGGGTGATCTACACCTATAAGTGATGAGACCTATGATTTTCGCCTAACAGATGAAAAGACGAGGAAATTTTTTTAAAAAAATGCAATACTTGCAACTGGCACTGTAGTAACTTCTTAGCACCACCAGAACATCAACCAGATACCTGTATAAACTGCCTAGTCAACCACCTAGAAACTAAACAACATGCCCTAGCAACCACCTGAACACCCTAACAACTACTTTGAAACCAAGTACACATAGGCGGAGTGTGTGTAAGGCTGGGCAAGTCTTAACCTTGCCCTGGCCACAGGTCAGAAATGAACGGGGACTTGGGGCAAAAATGACACCGCTGTACAATACGGATTTGTACAGCGTTGCACATTATAACCAATCACACAAGATTCTGTTGAGATTATGAATGCAATGGCCAATCAGAGGCGTTCAGATTAGTCATTGCTGAAACGCCAGATATAATTTATTTGCCGTTTGAATAACAGTGAAAACGAAAGCATTATAATTGGTAACTTACAATGTTTTTTTTTTTTTAATTGATTGCCTTAAAAGATGAGTTTATGATGTTCATAGTTAATAGATTACACTAACATTAGGCTAATTTAAGCCTTACCCTTCAGCTGGTTCACCCTCCTCCTATGCAAGCAACCATCTGCTGCGACAATCACCCAGAATACCTTAGCAATTTAACACTAATGCTCTAGCAACCACCCAGAATACTTTTTTAGCAACAACCTTATAGCAACACCCTTGCAAACAAACAAACATCCTAGCTACCACTCAAAAGCGTAGCAAAGGGTTTCCCAAACTGGGTTTTGTGAACTCATGGTAGTTTGTGAGGGAACTGCATGGAAAAAAAAACCTGCTGTAGCAAATGGAAAAATAGCGACATACACAACAGTGATGAAAATTGTCAAGTTAATTCTGACAACATGATGCCCAATTTGGACAGGAAATCACCACTTACCTTTTCTTCTGAAAATGCTTCACCCAATTAACATCTGTTCTTTTTTTTCTTTCTGTTTGTCTTATTCAAAGAGACCGTATCAGTGCCTCATTTCACTGCTGAGGGAGTGTCTGCTGTGATCAAGTGGGCTTTGCTGGCTCTGATCGCTTACTGGCTCCTGTCCTTGTTGCTGCGAGTCACCGTAATGCTTGTAAGGCGAGTGTTTTGGCTGATTAAAGCGGTTGTAGTGCTGTGGCTGTTTGTGCGGATCATCAGTGACCCCACTGCCTCCAGTGAAGTCACTACAATGAGACTGACTTTACTAGTGCTCATCTGTGCTGTGTTTGGAGTCGCTACGAGCAGCGGCGGTGGGACAGGAGCCAGTCTGGAAAGCCGAATGAGCAGACTGGAGGGACAAGTCAAAGGGCTGGAAAAGAAGAAAAAACAGTAATGAGCAGCTCAAAACAAGTATACGGACTTGTGATAACAGGGAGATGAGGACTCAGGGATGACATCTGAAGTGTTTTATGCAACTCAGAACAGCCTCAAGTATTAATATCTGATTTTGCCAGTTCTTTCTTGTTTTGAATACATTTCATAATTAATTGGGCCAAGGAGACTACTACCACATTGTTTTTACTAAAATGTAAAGCAAGAAGAAAGAATTTCATCCTACAGCTCTTTGAATTTCATGTGGTACCAATAAAATTGTCCTTGATTGTTTTGTGTTGCCTGTTTCTTTGAGACTGTCATTGCATGAACACACAGCTCACTTCAGTTTAGCTGCTCACACTTGCAACAACAGTAATAATACAAAATGCAACAGGATGAAGGCAATGATTATAGAAACACGTAGATATGCGTGTATGGCAATATTTAGAAACTTTCTGACTGGACTAGATATTTTAATGTACTCCAACCTTATCTGTTACAATCAACAGACAATCAAATCAACTGATCCTTTTCCTATTTAGCGCCCAAACTCTGGAACAATCTACCTAGTGTTGTTCAGGAGGCAGACACTGGGTCCTATGACGTTGCTAAAAAGAACATTATTTTGTGTATTTGGTGTAATGCAATAATGTATTTGGTGTAATGCAATAATGTGTTTGGTGTAATGCAATAATGTGTTTTTGCGATTTAAGGTTCAAAAACACATTATTTTCCATATAATGTACATTATTGTTTCTTCTCTATGCCTCGCCTTTCTGAAACGTGTCGATTTTTACAAAGCTCATCGGTCTGAAAAGCGAGGTGTGCTGTGATTGGCCAGCTATCCAGTGCATTGTGATTGGCCGAATGCTGTCTCCCAGCTGGACGAGACAAAACCAATAAAACCCATAATAAGCAAGGCATTTGTTGCATCCAGTGGGGACATAATTACTGATTATAATGACTTATATTGTATTTTTACACGTTGCTATCGCACTGCGTAAACATAAAACCATGTCTGCATTTGTGATCAGAGAAACAACAAACAACAAGCGCTACTCTACACTGCTCAAAACCAGCATAAACCAGCAAAAGGACCAGCATAAACCAGCAAAAGAACCAGCATAAACGAGCAAAAGGACCAGCATAAACCAGCAAAAGAACCAGCATAAACGAGCAAAAGGACCAGCATAAACCAGCAAAAGAACCAGCATAAACGAGCAAAAGGACCAGCATAAACCAGCAAAAGAACCAGCATAAACGAGCAAAAGGACCAGCATAAACCAGCAAAAGGACTAGTTTAAACCAGCAAAAGGACCAGTTTAAACCAGCAAAAGAACCAGCATAAACCAGCAAAGGGCCAGCATAAACCAGCAAAGGACCAGTTTAAACCAGCAAAGACCCAGCATAAACGAGCAAAAGGGCCAGCATAAACCAGCAAAGAACCAGCATAAACGAGCAAAAGGGCCAGCATAAACCAGCAAAAGAACCAGCATAAACGAGCAAAAGGACCAGCATAAACCAGCAAAAGAACCAGCATAAACCAGCAAAAGAACCAGCATAGGACCAGCAAAGGACCAGCATAACCCAACAAAGGCCCAGCTTAAACCAGCAAAAGAACCAGCATAGGACCAGCAAAGGACCAGCATAACCCAACAAAGGCCCAGCTTAAACCAGCAAAAGAACCAGCATAGGACCAGCAAAGGACCAGCATAACCCAACAAAGGCCCAGCTTAAACCAGCAAAAGAACCAGCATAGGACCAGCAAAGGACCAGCATAACCCAACAAAGGCCCAGCTTAAACCAGCAAAAGAACCAGCATAGGACCAGCAAAGGACCAGCATAACCCAACAAAGGCCCAGCTTAAACCAGCAAAAGAACCAGCATAGGACCAGCAAAGGACCAGCATAACCCAACAAAGGCCCAGCTTAAACCAGCAAAAGAACCAGCATAGGACCAGCAAAGGACCAGCATAACCCAACAAAGGCCCAGCTTAAACCAGCAAAAGAACCAGCATAGGACCAGCAAAGGACCAGCATAACCCAACAAAGGCCCAGCTTAAACCAGCAAAAGAACCAGCATAGGACCAGCAAAGGACCAGCATAACCCAACAAAGGCCCAGCTTAAACCAGCAAAAGAACCAGCATAGGACCAGCAAAGGACCAGCATAACCCAACAAAGGCCCAGCTTAAACCAGCAAAAGAACCAGCATAGGACCAGCAAAGGACCAGCATAACCCAACAAAGGCCCAGCTTAAACCAGCAAAAGAACCAGCATAGGACCAGCAAAGGACCAGCATAACCCAACAAAGGCCCAGCTTAAACCAGCAAAAGAACCAGCATAGGACCAGCAAAGGACCAGCATAACCCAACAAAGGCCCAGCTTAAACCAGCAAAAGAACCAGCATAGGACCAGCAAAGGACCAGCATAACCCAACAAAGGCCCAGCTTAAACCAGCAAAAGAACCAGCATAGGACCAGCAAAGGACCAGCATAACCCAACAAAGGCCCAGCTTAAACCAGCAAAAGAACCAGCATAGGACCAGCAAAGGACCAGCATAACCCAACAAAGGCCCAGCTTAAACCAGCAAAAGAACCAGCATAGGACCAGCAAAGGACCAGCATAACCCAACAAAGGCCCAGCTTAAACCAGCAAAAGAACCAGCATAAACCAGCAAATGACCAGTTTAAACCAGCATCCCAGCGTCAAAACATATGAAGCATAGGCTGTTTTTTTCAACAGGGCAGCAGCTCCAAAAAGTATTTGGATAAATACACATTTCATATCATAAAACAGAGTGTCGGAAATACATCGTCTACTAACCCTTCTGAGCCATTTTGTCATTAACCACCTGGTGCCAAAGTGATTTTTAGTGGATCTATGAAGTCTGTTCTTGTCGTGGAAATCTTCTGATGTAAAAGAGGTGAGAGAGAGTGACTCATTTATTTTACTTAAAGCAAGTAGTGAAGTTGTGTAGAGTACTTAAAGCAGCAACGAGCATGCTGACAATAACCAGGGAAATACACTTCTAATACAGAGAGGCAAGGAGTTTTCAAATATATACACTGCACAGTGTTTGTGAGTTTTGTCATTGTGAGTATCTAATGATCCAGTAGATGGCGCTACTCTGACATAGCTTACAATCGCTAGCACTCATTTCTCAATACAGGTCACGTTTTCAACATTTCTCCTAACTTTCAGCTTGGCACAGAAGATAATTTCACGTTCAGAGCGCACTAAAACTACCAAAACACTTCATACAAGTCTCAAATCAAGTCATTCTTCTATAACACTAGCAAAGCTTGTCTCCCAACATAAAATATAATGACCTAATACCGACAACAGGTAGCATTAGAGTGTTTTCTTTTGCAAAATTTCTTTACAAAACAAGAATGAGACCACTCTACTGATGAGAATTCACTTAAGTATATGTTACTTGGTCCATTTTTACATTGCAGTATTCCTAAGTTTCGCCTTTTGTGTAGATGGCAATGAAATTGATTATAGCCTAGGTGTTCAGCTACATCTATGATAGTATTTCATGTTTTAGGTTTAGAATGTATTTCACTGGGGTTTTACTGTAGAAATATTGCAAATTACTCTCTTATTCAGTTTTGAATTATGCCGTTTGAGAATGAGAACATGCAAACTGGCATGTAGGTAGGTACATGTTTTGGCCGTGCTTGAAAAATTCCACTGTGTGAAGTTCTGAAAAAGTGACTTAAGTGTTGAGAAATGGGTCCTAGCAAGAAAAAAAAGAAGAAAAAGAAGAAAACCTGATTGTGAGAGCAGCCTCTTGTTTTAGACAGTTGTATGTTTTTAATTCATATATATATATATATATATATATATATATATATATATATATATATATATATATAGTTTATAGAATGCTATTCTTTGGCTTAGTGTAATATTTTATTTTTAATTTAATTCAAATGTAGGCCTATACGTATACATATGTAGGCTATTACAGGTGGCATGACGAATACAGTTATAATCTCTGAGCACTTTACACATACATATAATTAAGTGTTAGCTGAGAGATGATAAAATACATAATTTCACCTGTTCTTGTATTAATTTCTCATTCAATGGTCAGTAAAATCAGTGCTCATCATGAGATTTGGAACATTAAAACAAGCTGGCTTTGCCTATATATTTTGTACAAGTGATCTCGATCCACACCTTCTTCCTTAAACAAATCTCTCTTCACTTGCATAGCCATAACTTGTTTCCTACATTCACCTTCCCTGCACTTTTCTCCACTCTGTCCAATGTCGCTTCTCAGGTTACTGTCTGTACAGTATTATAGCTTCATTTGAGCTATTCCGAAACAGGAATATAATAAGAAAGGTTTGTTAATACTTATTAATGTTTAGCACTCTAAACATTTCACTATAGCGCAGACTCAACAGGATAGCATGTGTAAAAGTGAGAATAAAAATGAGAATTTATGAATCAAATAAACAGATTTTTCCCCAATATCACCTTGTAGGTATTATAATTTGCCACCTTATTAAACAAGTGTAACATTAAAGGGATAGTTCACCCAAAAATGAAAATTTGATGTTTATCTGCTTACCCCCAGGGCATCCAAGATGTAGGTGACTTTGTTTCTTCAGTAGAACACAAACGAAGATTTTTAACACAAATCGTTGCAGTCTGTCAGTCATATAATGTAAGTGGATGCAATCACGGCTTTGAGAGTCAAAAAAAACATACACAAACAAAACCAAATTAAACCCTGCGGCTCGTGACGATACATTGATGTGTAAAGACACGAAACGATCGGTCTGTGCAAGAAACTGAATAGTATTTATATCTGATTCACGCAATGTCTGAACTGTCCCGAGCGCGTTCTCAACAGCCGGCGCTCGACGCGTCTTCTTCTTGCTTTACGGCGGATCGCAGACTTATAAGTGCATTACCACCACCTATCTCTCAAGTGGACCATTGTCACTCTATCTACAATCTCAATTAGGAGCGTCAATGGTCCATTTGAGAGCTAGGTGGCGGTAATGCACTACGAAGTCTGCGATCCACCGTAAAGCAAGAAGAAGACGACGCGTCACCTGCCGGCTGAAGAAGAAGACGCAAACGCGCTCAGGACAGTTTGAACAGTTCGGACATTGCAGTAAATCAGAGGTAAAAAACGATATAAATACTGTTCAGTTTCTTGCGCAGACCGATTGTTCCGTGTCTTTACACATCAGTGTATTGTCACGAGCCACAGGGTTTAATTTGGTTTTGTTTGTGTATGTTTTTTTTTCCTCTCAAAGCCGTGATTCCCATTCACTTCCATTATA
>NW_015505793.1:573833-620996 GCF_001515645.1 Sinocyclocheilus grahami
AGTCTGCGATCTGCCATAAAGCAAGAAGAAGAAGACGCGTCACGCACCGGCTGTTGAGAATGTGCTCAGGACAGTTTGGACATTGTGGTAAATCAGAGGTAAAAAACGATATAAATACTGTTCAGTTTCTTGCGCAGACCGATTGTTCCGTGTCTTTACACATCAGTGTATTGTCACGAGCCACAGGGTTTAATTTGGTTTTGTTTGTGTATGTTTTATGACTCTCAAAGCCGTGATTGCCATTCACTTCCATTATATGACTGACAGACTGCAACGGTTTGTGTTAAAAATCTTCGTTTGTGTTCTACTGAAGAAACAAAGTCACCTACATCTTGGATGCCCTGGGGGTAAGCAGATAAACAGCAAATTTTCATTTTTGGGTGAACTATCCCTTTAATAAGTGTAAAGAACTTTTGTCAACAACATTTAAAATACATTGTTTTATTAAAGGAATAATTCACCCAAAAGGGAAAATTTACTCAACCTAAGGCCACTTCTCACAAACACAGCTTTCTGACGGCACCCATTCACTGCAGAGTATCCACTGGTGAACAAGTGATACAATGCAAAATATCTCCAAATCTGTTCTGAACCATTCCTAATAATGTATAAGCATTATTGTTCATTCAAATGATTCGAAATGTCAAAACATTAAGTGAATGAACATGAACTAATAATGTTAAATAATGTTTGTATTTTTATTGTCTCGGCACATGTTGGGTTTTACATAGATTAAAAAATACTGGATGGTTTAATGTTATCTTTTGCTCACACTTTATGCTTTTAGAATGACAATTATATGCATTAAATACTACCTGGATCAAATATTTGATAATAAACCATACTACAATCCTGAAGAAACAGGAAAAATGAATATAAAGGAAGGAAATCTGACATCTGTGTCAGTGGCTGGATCAAATAAACATGGCTCCATTTGATTATTTTTCTTGATTTATTTTTATTTTTTATGTACAAGTCACAAAACTGTGCACGTAAATACAAAAATACATAAAACATACAAGAGTGAGATAAATAAATACAAAGACACCTTCAGCTCCATTCATGATAACTGTGTTACTAACTTTCAAGGCTATAACAGAACATAGCAAAGTTACTTAATAAAGAGCAGTGACGGTCTCCAAACAGTCCTAAATAAAAACACTAAATAAAGCTTTGATGGCGGCTCATCATTTTCAAATTTTTGGAATGTTTTTTTCTTTTTGTATGCAAAACCTGTTAGGATTGTTTTCCTCAGTTTGAAGCATTCTGAACTCTGACCTGTGACAGTCTGATTAAACTAATGTAAATGTATTTTGTTGCAAATCAACTTACAAATGCAACGTATTACCCATAAGCCCCAGTCTACTGTGCATCCGTCTCCTTTACGACGTCAAAAAACATAAATGACACCGGGCTGATTAAGCAAAGTTTTGTTCATGTGTATGTAAAATATAGAGGAGAATTATGAAGTCCATTTGCCAGCTGGGCTTTTCACTGAACAATCTGGGGCATTTCACTCCATGCTTTGGCCTTCTTCTTAGCGAGAGCCAGCCAGGGAGGCTCATCTTGGACCAAAGGTGCAGCGGACGGGTTAGCGCTTCTCTTACTTTCCTTCTCTAACGTGGATGTGTTGTTCAGTTCAAGGGAGCAGAACACTGTTCATTCAAAACCAATGTAAAACAGCTTAGATATTCATCTTCATTTATAGATTATTCCTTTAGTCTATTACATAATATATTTATGCAATTAAATAGATCTGACACACACACTGCCAGCCAAAATTAAACAACATTTTTTTTTTTGAAAGAAGTCTCTTATGCTCCCCAAGGCTGCATTTATTTGATCAAAAATACAGTAGGAACAGTGATATTGTGAAATACAATTTACAATTTAAAATAACTGCTTTCTATTTTAACAAATTTTACAATTTAATTTATTGCTGCAGATATTGGTGAAATATTATTACAATTTAAAATAACTGCTTTCTATTTTAACAAATTTTACAATTTAATTTATTGCTGCGATCAAAGCTGAAGTTTCAGCATCATTACTCCAGTCTTCAGTGATCCTTCAGAAATCATTCTGATATGCTAAAGAATATTTCTTATTATTATCAATGTTAAAGCCATTTGTGCAGCCTAATATTTTTGTGGAAACGTTGATACGCTACTATTCAAAGGTTTGGGGAAAGTCCAATAAAAAAAAAAGAAGAAGAAATTAATACTTTCATTCAGAAAAGATGCATTAAATTTCTGGCAAACTTTTGGCTGGCAGTGTGAAAGTAAGAAAAAGTACTGTATGATTGTAGTATTTATATTGAATTATATAGGAAATTTAGACAGTTACAATACATATCCGCTAGGGGGCAGACATTGATTTCCTTTTCAATCTGCGCTTAAAGGGATACTCCACCCTAAAATGAAAATTTAGTCATTAATCTCTTACCCCCATGTCGTTCCAAACCCGTAAAATCTTCGTTCGTCTTCGGAACACAATTTAAGATATTAAAAAAAACGCGACTCCACCCCAAAATGAAAATTTAGTCATTAATCAATTACCCCCATGTCGTTCCAAACCCGTAAAATCTTCGTTCGTCTTCGGATCACAATTTAAGATATAAAAAAAAACGCAAGGCTTGTGACTCTCCCATTGACTGCCAAGTAACTTACACTGTCAAGGTCCAGAAAAGCACGAAAAGCATCGTCAGAATAGTCCATCTGCCATCAGTGGTTCAACCGTAACGTTATGAAGCGACGAGAATACTTTTTGTACGTGAAGAAAACAAAAAATAAGGACCAGAAGGATGCGCTGTTTTCGTTCAAATCAAAGCGTAAATACACGTAGAAAACGTATCCTTGTGGCGCGGCTGACACAGAAGAGCGTAAGCTGCCTGCGGACAGACATAGAGGAGACGAATTGTTGAATAAAGTCGTTCTTTTTGTTTTCTTCGCATACAAAAAGTATTCTCGTCGCTTCATAATGTTACGGTTGAACCACTGATGGCAGATGGACTATTCTGACGATGTCTTTCATACTTTTCTGGACCTTGACAGTGTAAGTTACTTGGCAGCCTATGGGACAGTCACAAGCCTCCCGGTTTTCATCCAAAATATCTTAAATTGTGTTCCGAAGACGAACAAAGCCTTTACGGGTTTGGAACGACATGGGGGTAATTGATTAATGACTAAATTTTCATTTTGGGGTGGAGTATCCCTTTAAAACATAACCTCGTGCTATTAAGAGATTAAAACCGTATTTTCGGACTTTGCAGGTCATTGCACTTTTTAGACCAAACAGAACAAACCTAAATCTAACCTAAAGCTTTGCTATGTAAGGCCATGACAGTGAATGATCCTAATGGAAAGATTATTACCTTGTAAAGGTGAACATGGCTGTGTCAGTTGCTCTTTGGCGATTGGATTTGATAAAGTGTCCGGTGAATCCTGTCTTTTGACGTCCCCCTGAGAACAAGTGGACACATTTTAAAAAATGAGGGAAAATAAACAATATTTGAGAGAAGAACACAAAAGATCCATGAAGGACTAAAGCATTTTTTTAGCATCGGCTAATACAAATTACCACAAAAAAAGAGTCAGCATCCTGAAATAAAACCTCACTTGGTTTAGTGTTCGTTTCATTTCACCTCATGGAATCTTTGCAGAACACTGCATTTTCCCAAGCTGCAGCATGGAAGTAGGATACATGTGTGAATCTGATTGTCCTGTTGTTTCATGATGCTAAGACACAGTTTTCAGACACTTCCTTGAGAACCGGGTAAGATTTGACATGACATATTTGTTCAGTATATAAAGGAACAGCACAAACCTGTGAGGGAAGTTTCTCTGGAGAGTTTTCTGGCGAGTTCTCGATGAAGTTCCTCTGCTTCTGTCTGGCCACAGAGATCCAGCTTGGAGACTCGGTGCTACCAACAGATATTCTTCCCCCTGTATCTGAAATAGGACAAAAAATATGCATCATATTATTTTTATGATACTTTTTTTTTTTGCAGACATAACACAGAAGAATAAAAAACTATGCCAAACAATAATATAACTCACTTTTCAAGATCCAATCAAAAGCTGATCAATGAAATAAAGCCGTGCCATGTATTATTTACAGTATTCCTTCTAAATATTGTGTTTTGCTTTGTAATGTCATATTATGCAAGTTAAATGCATTGCAATTTCCATTTTAAGTTGTCATAATCACATAAATTGTGATTATTTAAATTTATGCCTACAAATAAATACCAAAAGAACACTAAACTGAATGCACTATTAAGCAGTATAGGTATTGCAATTGTCCTATTTTATATAGCAAAATATATAATTATTCAATAACAAATATGAATTAAATTGAATAATTATTATAATTAAATTACATTTTAAATTATTAAAATAATTAGTATTTTGTCCTGTTTTACAGTAAAAATATTCTGACCATTCCCTACTAGATAAATTAAATAAATAAATACAAATAAATTTTATTTTAATGATGATAATTTTAATTAAATTTGTAATAAAATAATTTAACTTATAGTAATAGTATAGCATAATAAAAATTAACATAAGACTTTTTAAATGACTTTAGATTTAACTTTAATTTAGTAAGGGAAATAATTGATAAATTATAAGAAAAAGTATTTTATTTAATTTTGCAACTGTTTTGAGGATTTTAAATATCTTTACTGGAAAACAAGACAAAATCCTGATTACAATTTTTTTTATATTTTTTACAAATGTATTTATTTGTTTGCATATGTATACACACAAAATCAGCTTTTTAAGAATGGAGGTAACCTGGGATTTTTCTGGCCGACATCACAGTGTCAACTAGCAGATCGGGCTTCTTTGGCGGGATGGGCTTCCGGCCACTCTGGTCATGGTCCAGGGTCTCCTGCGCCCCTGAAGACTCTGTTTGCGCTGGGCTCCAAGGCGATTCTCCATCTAAACCATAGCGGTGCAGGACTGGAGTCTTTCTCAAACGCACTCCAAACGGGGTCTCTAGGGTCGTCTCTTCTTGAGCATGGGGCGTCTCTGTTTGGGGCGATTCATCAGAGGCATTAGTCTCTGGTGGCACCGCTGAGATGGTCTGGGACTGCTCTTGGGCGCCTCCAGAAGCCAATGACCTTTGCCACGCAGGGGTGATGGTGAACCGAGGTCGAACCTCAGCGATTCCCGTCAGTTCTCTTGTAGGCGACTCAAAAACTTGCTGATCTTGCTGCTCAGAAACAACCTCAAGTTTTTCTGAAGACACTTCCTGAGGCTCACCAGACACATCCAGCTTGTTGGGCTCAGGTTGCTCTTCTTGATCTACAGGAGACAACTGAGAATGGAGAACTGGACTCTCTAGCACAGGAGCCACAGTAGAAAGAAGGACCTCGACAGGCGTCTCTGGCGGAGCTTCAGAGGCTTCAGGCTCATCACTGGTCTCTGATGAGCTCCAGACATCATCTCGGACTGTCGGATCAGATTCAGGAATGTTCTCCACATTGACTGCAGATGATTCTCTTTGGTCACATGAAGTCTCATCTTTCTCAGGCTCTAGAGAAGCTGTCTGACCTCCGACCTCTTGACGTTCAACATCATTAGTAGAGTCCTCCCTTTTCTCAGGTTCCACCACTGGCAATTCATCATCTTCTTCTCCAGCGTCTTTGGTTTCTGTCTCCATTTCAGCTTCATCCTCAACAGCATCTTCATCTTGCTCTGTCACATTTACTGCAAAAGCTTTTGGCGATTCTAATAACTCTTCGTCCTCTTCGGCACTTTCAGCCTTGTCTGCTTGTTTCTCGTCATCAGCTTCAGGCACTTGGTGACCTGCATCAGCAGACTCTGGCACCTCCAGCAGCTCCTCTTCCTCTGTGGTCTCCTCGGAGATCTCTTCTGAATCTACAGATGACTCTGAAAGCGAGTCTGGTAGAGGAACCTGCTCCTTTGTGGTCACCATAGGCTCTGAGGAATCGAGAAGATCTTTGTTGCCTTCCTCAAGCCGAGAAACCACACTCTCACTGTTTATGAATTCCACCTACAAAAAGGAAGCACAAATAGTTCAAATTAAATTAATTTGTACTGTAGATCAATGACATAATGCCATTTCTAATGTATCAAAAATACAATTCATACATCAGTGACATAAAAATACAATTTCTGAAATAATATTCATTCAATTTTCTTATTTTTGGAGGCATAAAGTAAAAAAAAAAAAAAAAACCTTGCATGAAACAACTGCCTAAATAAAAATATTAAATTCTTATTGAGTAGTTTGACATATTCCTTTATTATTAAGAATATTATATTAATTTATAAAGAATTTATACAGAATATAAATATACTATATATTTAATAATATTAAATCAAAATCTATAATACATAAACATTTAATAAAAGACAAAATAATTTTATTTTATTTCATTTTATTTTAGTAAGAAATAAAACTTTTTAGAAATGCAAGTTAAAATATAATAAACATTTGAAAAATATTTGTCCAAATCAAAGCGATGTATATAAATTATATGTAAATATATATATATATATATATTATATGTATATATATATATATATATATATATATATATATATAAATAAATTATATCAGAGACAACCCCTTTAGACCCTCATGACTGTTAGTTAGTTAGAAGTTAGTTTGGGTTGTAAAATTAATAAAAAACAAACAACAACAACAACAACAAAAAACTGAATTATATTTTTGAATAAATAATTTATATTTGTAAAAAAAATACTATTTACTTATTTCTATTTAAAAACTCATTTGAAGTATTTTTTCAATCATTTGAAAATAATTATTAAGATATGTACATGTATTTAAGGTATAAGAAAAACTTAATTACACCACATTACTAGTTTAGAGTCATTATATTTAAACTTTGAATGAAAATCATACAAAAGTTTTCAAAACTAACATGAATGCAAACAGTACATTTCTAGGAGCTTTGCACTTTTTATTTCTTTGTCTCAGACACCCTTATTTAACAATTATGCCAGTAAGTTGCAGATGCAATGTCTCATTGTTGCAATCTTCTTGAAAATGCCACTGAATGTGCTGTACCTCACTCTGAAGAAGCATATTCTCATGCTCCAGTGCTAGTCCTGATGCAAGAGGGCTCTTCAGGGAGCTCAACACTTCCTCAAGCAGTGACCCCTGCTCCTCAGGAACGACCTCACATCCTGTGTCCAACAGGAAGTCATCGGCCTGCAGCTCGAGTGTTACTGGACGCTCCCAAGAGGATTCTGGGACCTCAGACTTGGGGACGTGATCCTCAGCAGGAACATGTTCCTCTCCTTCAGAGACGTCTCCGGCAAAGATGGAGGATGTTGGAGTAGTCACTTCCTCTTCCTCTTCTTCAGAAGCAAATGATTCACCGTCTGAATCATTCACCTGTTCTCCGGGCAAATCTAGACCAAATTGAACAACAGAAAAACTATTATTGAACTACTAACAACAGTTATTGAATTACTTTACAATTGAAAAGTTTGGGGTCGGTAAGATTTTTTTATGTTTTTGAAAGAAGTCTAGAAGTCTCTTCTGCTCACCAAGGTTGCATTTATTTAATAAAAAACACAGTAAAAACTTGAAATAATATTACAATTGAAAATAACTGTTTTCTATTTGTACATTTTTTTAAATATAATTTATTCCTGTGATGTAAATCAGAATTTTCAGCATCATTACTTCAGTCTTCACATGATCCTTCAGAAAACATTCTCATGTGCTGATTTGCAGCACGAGAAACATTTCTTATTATTGATGTTGAAAACACTTCTACTGCTTAATATTTTTGTGGAAACGGTGGCATATTTTTTTTTCCAGGATTCTTTGAAGAATAGAAAGTTCAAGAGAACAGCATTTATTTAAAATATCTTTTGTAACAAATTATTTTACTGACACCTTTGGTCAATTTAATGCATACTTGCCGAATAAAAATATTTGTTTCTTTCAAAAAAAAAAAAGAAAAAAAAAAAGTCAACAAAACAAATTTTATAGATTAAATCAGGTAGAAATAGCTCTTTTAGGTGACAATTGCAATTAACACTTTTGTAGTGTATATACAGACATACTTTTCTGTTCTTCTCCAATACTTGTGACCATCATCCGCATTTTGTCCTCTTTGTCTCTGAGTAGCACTCTTTCTCTCAGGTCCCTTCTCTTGTCCAACATTTGCTTCTAAACATGAATAAGCACACAGCACCGTTCAACCGCTAAAACAAACAGATGAAGTTTTTCCAGGATCGCTCCTGTATCGCTCAAAAAGACAACTTAAACGAGAATAAAACATCACTAAACGGCTTGTTGGCCTGATATGATAAGACACCATGAATAATTGAAGCATATGAATGGTTAATGTGAAGAATCTTACGCTGGCAGGCTTTCTCTTGACACAAGCATTGGCTTTGACAGCAATGCGGTGACGGGCAGCTGAGCTGTCTAAGCAGGAGACGGAGCTGGCGGGAAAACTGAAGTCTACGGGGACGGAGCCCTGAGGTGTGCCGGGTCTCGAAGAAGCTTCATAAGACATCTTTATAGGATGGAGGGGGACATGGATGACAGATGTTAGTAAGTCTACATCAGTTCAATAAGATGTGTAATTTGTTTACAGCTTTAATACGAAATCTTAAAATTCTTTCAAGCTACTTCCCCACCAAAACATGCATATTTGGGTTACAGTTTCAAATAGACGGTTGTATTCAAAGCATTTCCTTCCATCCCTTAACCACCAGAAAACCAGTGGCATCAGAATAAATTCTTGTTCGTGGTCATAAACCGTAATAAAAAAAAATAAAAACCAGACACTCTGCCACTTTCACCAACACTGACTCATCGTGACCAATTATTATGATTGTCCTCAGCTATTTCCTTTCAGAATGAAACACAAACAAAAGCCTCTCCAGCAGAAACAACTGAAGGTTATGTTGGCAATGTTTTTCGTTTGCTTGTCCTTACGGATGTATAAGCACAGCTTTTTTTTTCGTTTGGAGACTCAGATCTGCATCACTAATACCAAGTCTTGATTTTTGAAGGCTGCTTGCATTTTAAACTATTATTATTATTATTTAAATAATTCTTCATTTGAAGGAAGGTTTTCACACTTAAATTCGAAACAATTTTGCAGCAACATAAATCAATATTGAGTTTTTTTCTCAGAAATGCAAGTTTATATTTTATTGCAATTCTGAGAAAAATAGTCAATTGCAAGATATAAAGTCAGAATTGCGAGGTATAAGAAAAGTCAGAAAAAGTCACAATTACCTTTTATATTTATTTAGTGTAAGAAACGTGTTTTCATAAAAAGGAGAGAATTAATTCAAGTTAACACTTTTGAAAAAAAAAAAAAAAGAATAAAAATTAGCATGCTTTTAATGGCACAGTACATCAGGAACTGGTGTGAATGAGTTCTAAGTGAGCCAGCCGTGTGTTTGTGCTGTGCTCAGGTCCAGCTTGGCAGCCGTTTTGACCCAGATTGCTGGAATATCCCATTTCCAGCAGACAGCCAGGCTGCGAGGGTGAACCGCTGGAATGCTTTTCAGACCACACGCCTACTTCACTCGTAACCCCTGCAGTCAAGGACAGCCAGCATTCAACACCACTGTCAAATGTCACTAGTGATTAACTAATATGGGTTTTAATAGCCATTACTGATATGATGTCTAGAGAGCAGGGTGCCAATAAATACATCAACTTTAATATGGAAAATTTTGAAAAATTAATAAAATGTAAACACTTGTTTTTACAATTTTATCCATTTTTTTCTGCGGTTTCATCTATTTCTTGGTTCCTTTTTGGTTCACTCCAAACAAAGCATTCAATCAATAGTATTTGTGCACCGCACTCATTACACTACTGTTTAAAAGTTTGTGCTCAGGTATTTTTTAAAAGAAATTAATACTTATATTTATCAAGGATGCATTAAATTCATGCATCAAAAGTGACAGTAAAGACAATTATAATGTTACAAAAGATTTCTAAATCAAATAAATGTTGTTCTTTTGAACTTTCTATTCATTAAGGAATCCTGCCAAAAATTTATCATGGTTTTCATAAATATATTAAGCAGCAGCCTAATGTTTTCAACTCTGGTAATAATGTTTCTTGAGCAGCATATATACGTTTCTTCAGGATATTAGAATGATTTCTGAAGGATCGTGTGACACTGAAAACTGGAGTAATGATGCTGAAAATTCAGCTTTGCATCACAGGAAAAAATTACATTTTAAAATAAGTTATTTAAAAAAAAAGGTTATTTTAATAATATTTCACAATATAACCGTTTACTGTATTTTTGATCAAATTAATGCAGACACGGTGAGTCTAAGAGGCATTAAAAAACATTACTGAACTCACACTTTTGAAAAGTAGTGCACATATAACAAAAATGAATCCCCATTTAAAATATCCAACAAGTATTACATTTCTCACCAAAACCCAATTGCTCAAAACAGCCTCTGGTCCAGCTCAAAGCATTGCATAACACAAACACATGAGAGCTATTTTAAGCCCTGGCAACAATACAAGTCCAAGAGTGCATGTTTTTCAGGGGTTTGAGATTGTTTTGGAGCAGTTTCAGATAGGCGTTGGTGTTGTGCGTGAGATGCTTGTGCAGAAATGCCCTTTCAATGCACAGACTGAACACTTGTATTCAAATTTAACCTTTCTAATGGATACAAGCAGTGACCTGCTCTCTAATGTCTGTGTTTCAAACTGCCTTTGACTGTGAAAGTACTGGTTCTGAATACATGTTAGTATCTCTCAATACCGCTGGTAACACAACACTTAGCTGAACAAGTTCTACAGGATCCAAACTAGCCAAAACAACAGCAGATAAGCACACTCTTAATATGAATCTCTCAGCATTGGCCTTAATGGAACATTCCAAACTTGTTACTAGTCTGATTCCACACCCAGAGGTGCTCGATTCAAATGATCATTTGATCAAATGATCAAAACATTACTTGGAGACATTTAAATGTAAAATTGGAAACACTGTGTTAGTGTGCTTAGTTGGATCACTAAATGCCTACAAACTATTTAAATGCATTGCATCACCATTCAAAGCATGTTTGTGCTTACTCTTAAAGGGACAGTTCACCAAAAAAAATTACATTCTTTCATCATTCACTCACCCTCATGTTATTTCAAACCCATATGTTTCGTTCATCTTGGAACACAAATGAAGATATTTGTAATGAAACCTGAGAGATTCTGTCCCTCAACTGAAACTGCATTCATCCAAAACTTTCTTGATTCAAAAAGTTCATAAAGACATTGTAAAAGCAATCAATATGAATCAAGCTGTTTAATCCAAGTCTTCTGAAGAGAAATTATTGCGTTATATAGTTTTGATGATTTACAAGGTTACAGGTTTTCAGGTTTATTCTTGCATGTCAAGTACGTACGCTTAATGTTTACAATTCTGTTTACTATTTTAAGATAGAAATCTCTCAGGTTAAATTAAAAATACCTTCTTTTGTGTTTTGAAGATAAACGAAAGTCATACAAATTTGGAAAGACATGAGGGTGAGTAAATGATGACAGAATTTTCAGTTTTTGGGTGAATTATCCCTTTGACACAAGCCTTTCACAGACCATTCAGGCATTTCTGATTATGTGCTATGTGATTTATGTGTGCTTGCGTCACCTGATCATCTTCACTGTCTGAAGCATCCATGCTCAAGGAACTCTGGGTCAAATCCACCGACTGTAACGGTAAAGAGACATATTGCAATCATTTCCTGTTTAAATGCTTGACATAAAACATGCTTTTCCATCATAAATGACCCCCAAATCCACAAAATCATTTTACCTTACCAATTACAAGAATTGTATATATATATACCTGTTAAATGGTTAACGGTAAATTCCCCTACTATATACGGTAAAAAACTGTATTGGACATTACATGTAATTTCACGGTAGTATACCATTTTTGGAAGTGAAAAAGATGTATAATTTACAGTGAATAACCGTAAATTGACATTCCCAGAATTCCCTGCGTTACATTTCAAATTTGATGTTTTTTGTTGAAATACCCGTTTCTATAACTGTTTATAATAACTGTTTCAAATAACTGTTTTTCTTATCAGTTTTGTATATTAGGGTTGTATGTTACACCTAATGTTGTTAAATTAATGTTTATTGCATTATTTCAGTTTCATGTGTGTTACCATGATGGTGTTTAGTGTTTGTGTGAATGTCACTGTGCACCTTCTATATATGTTATTATTAAAAAGCTGCTTGTGATGGGCTTTGGTTCATCATGTGACTTTATCATCACCACCTGCATTTAGTGGTTATCAGTGTATTACAAAGGTTCAAAACAGATTTCAGTACTTCAATAGGTTGGTATATTAACATTATATCAGTTAATGAAATTACGGTATTTAACTCTAAATTTAAGTTAAAACTGTAAAACCTAAAATGTTGCTACCATATTATTTACGGTAAAATTCTGGCAACCACAGCTGCCGGTTTTTTACCGTAATTTTACGGATTTTTTTTTTACAGTGTATATATCACAGTTATATGATTGCCAAAAATAAATTTTCACTTGTTTGATAAAATGGACTAAAATCTCAAAACTCACTGCCACTATATGATATTTTCAAAATTAAATAGCATCTTTGGTCTCGCTGTGCTCAAGTTCAGGGTAAGTGAGGACAGGGACTGTGTACATCTTTGGAGAGATCTGAGGGGAGGCAGGTACAGCGAGGGGAACGGCACGGCACCTAATCCTGTTATAGAACTCAGCAGGGAGCTTCCTGTGTTTTCAATCATGCCCCGTGATGTCGGAGGCTCTTACATGCTTTTCACAGAGCCAAAAATAAACCGATTGTTCACTTTCTGCTAATTGACGCCTGCACACTAGGTGGCGCTGACCAACAATGCATTTTTCCTCAGATATGTATGACGTAAATGGATTTAACATCATCCGCTGCTCAATATACAGCATTAACTTAAGAGAAACAAGGTTCTACACCAGAAACAAACTATCTATGATGCTTACAAGAATAGGCTACATCCTAAAATATAATTAGAAGTACAATTAGCATCAAGCTACACTTGAAAATGTATGTAATTATTAATGTACTTGCTTACCCACTTTAAACCATCGAGTGCTTGTAATAACTTCCAATTGTGATCTATAGTTGATTAAAAAGCAGACACATGCACTCTTTGTATGTTTAATAATGCTACACTGCTAATATTTGTCATAAACATTGCTATTAAAATACCATGAGATGCATACAAATCACATACAGAAAATATATCTAGTAAATATAGTAGCTGCTGCGGTCACGTGAGCCTAGTTCAAATCTTATTGGATGGCCTGTGTTTTTGCTTTGTGAAACTGAAAAGATTCGTCAGACTGGTTCGAAAAAAAAAACATTAGCATTTTCGGTGCGCGAATGTTCGCGGTCTATGTGGAAGCCTCCATAGAAATCTATTGTTTTATTCCAGCGCGTCCGATATTCGTTTAGCTTTTTTGCGCTCAGTGTGGAAAGGCCTTAAATTTGTCAAACCTAGTGCTGTTTCTGTTTGTGTGTAGCACCTACAGCTCTGCAGATCCTTCTGAAGGATCTCAACATTAGAACTGAACGACTAAAAAGTTTATTTTTAGCAAGGTGTCTGATCATTTCAGTCTGATTTTAAAAGCTTGTGTGACACATTTCAGCTGTCTGTGCATTTTACAAATCAAAGCTATATTATTTTCGAAGCTTTTTTTTTCTTAACGGTTTTAATTAATTTTAAATCAATTTTAGATTCTTTTAAAAGTTTTTAATTTCCTTGTTTTATTGTTGTGATTATTATTTATGATTATTTTAATTCCTTTTATGTAAAGCACTTTGAATTACCATTGTGTATGAAATGTGCTATATAAATAAACTTGCCTTGCCTATATCAGTGCCACAGAAATCCATGAGTCTAAGGGTGCTTTTACACTAGCACTTTTGGTGTGCACCCGCGTTCGATTGACGTCAGAGTTCGGTTCGTTTGGATGATGTGAACGCGGTCTTCCGAACTTGTGTGCGCACTCGCGAAACGTACCCGAGTCTGCTTAAATAGGGGGTATGGTCTGGGGTACGGTTCGCTGCTGATGTGAACGCAATCGTACCAAATCACGTCACAGTTATATGATTGCCAAAAATAAATTTTCACTTGTTTGATAAAATGGACTAAAATCTCAAAACTCACTGCCACTATATGATATTTTCAAAATTAAATAGCATCTTTGGTCTCGCTGTGCTCAAGTTCAGGGTAAGTGAGGACAGGGACTGTGTACATCTTTGGAGAGATCTGAGGGGAGGCAGGTACAGCGAGGGGAACGGCACGGCACCTAATCCTGTTATAGAACTCAGCAGGGAGCTTCCTGTGTTTTCAATCATGCCCCGTGATGTCGGAGGCTCTTACACGCTTTTCACAGAGCCAAAAATAAACCGATTGTTCACTTTCTGCTAATTGACGCCTGCACACTAGGTGGCGCTGACCAACAATGCATTTTTCCTCAGATATGTATGACGTAAATGGATTTAACATCATCCGCTGCTCAATATACAGCATTAACTTAAGAGAAACAAGGTTCTACACCAGAAACAAACTATCTATGATGCTTACAAGAATAGGCTACATCCTAAAATATAATTAGAAGTACAATTAGCATCAAGCTACACTTGAAAATGTATGTAATTATTAATGTACTTGCTTACCCACTTTAAACCATCGAGTGCTTGTAATAACTTCCAATTGTGATCTATAGTTGATTAAAAAGCAGACACATGCACTCTTTGTATGTTTAATAATGCTACACTGCTAATATTTGTCATAAACATTGCTATTAAAATACCATGAGATGCATACAAATCACATACAGAAAATATATCTAGTAAATATAGTAGCTGCTGCAGTCACGTGAGCCTAGTTCAAATCTTATTGGATGGCCTGTGTTTTTGCTTTGTGAAACTGAAAAGATTCGTCAGACTGGTTCGAAAAAAAAAACATTAGCATTTTCGGTGCGCGAATGTTCGCGGTCTATGTGGAAGCCTCCATAGAAATCTATTGTTTTATTCCAGCGCGTCCGATATTCGTTTAGCTTTTTTGCGCTCAGTGTGGAAAGGCCTTAAATTTGTCAAACCTAGTGCTGTTTCTGTTTGTGTGTAGCACCTACAGCTCTGCAGATCCTTCTGAAGGATCTCAACATTAGAACTGAACGACTAAAAAGTTTATTTTTAGCAAGGTGTCTGATCATTTCAGTCTGATTTTAAAAGCTTGTGTGACACATTTCAGCTGTCTGTGCATTTTACAAATCAAAGCTATATTATTTTCGAAGCTTTTTTTTTCTTAACGGTTTTAATTAATTTTAAATCAATTTTAGATTCTTTTAAAAGTTTTTAATTTCCTTGTTTTATTGTTGTGATTATTTTTTATGATTATTTTAATTCCTTTTATGTAAAGCACTTTGAATTACCATTGTGTATGAAATGTGCTATATAAATAAACTTGCCTTGCCTATATCAGTGCCACAGAAATCCATGAGTCTAAGGGTGCTTTTACACTAGCACTTTTGGTGTGCACCCACAGTATCTTCCGAACTTGTGTGCGCACTCGCGAAACGTACCCGAGTCTGCTTAAATAGGGTGGTCTGGGGTACGGTTCGCTGCTGATGTGAACGCAATCGTACCAAATCACGGAAGTGAACCGCTATTAATGACGTATTATTTGATAAAAATGTGTGTTTGTTTCACTCACTTTCCTGATGAGCGTGACTGATGCGCTGCAAACAGAGAGCTGTATATCTAATTTCTGTGCTCCTTCAGCATTTTTTAGAGCATTTGCAGTACATTCGTAAAACAGACATAAGTGCCGTTATGTACCGAAGCTTTGTAAACAAAACGAACGGTTCAAAAACATAAATATATAAAAGTGCAGAGAGCAATGTTATGCATTTGCCACCTTCTCCTGCGCCGTCGTTACTAAGCAATGGGTAAAACAGCTAAACAGCTGCTGGCTTGATGACGCAAACGAACCGCGGTTCGGACCCAAATAAAATAATATGAACGCAGCCCAGCGGGGGGCAGGGGGAGCAATCGAACTCGGGTTCGGACCAGGCAAGCGAACCAAGTGTGAAAGCACCCTAAACTGATGTGAAAGGAAAAGTGTAGAGAGTTGTACTGTGTGAGGAGGTGTGGCCAGCACAGTGTGGAGGCTGGAATACTCCGGGGGGCTACAGGGAAGACCATCATCTTCAGAAAGAGCCCCTGCGTCCTCTTCTTTCCTCCCGCA
The DNA here is from genome assembly GCF_001515645.1 of Sinocyclocheilus grahami. Lineage (NCBI taxonomy): Eukaryota > Metazoa > Chordata > Actinopteri > Cypriniformes > Cyprinidae > Sinocyclocheilus > Sinocyclocheilus grahami. The sequence goes on from NW_015505793.1 coordinate 590,124, forward strand.
GAGGAGTGATGGCGGAGAGCCCAGACGAATCGCCTGCTTCAACTGCAGCTACAGACAGGACAGAAACGTGAATTATCAATAACTTCAAACAGATTAATCACACTACTACTACTGCCTGCTATAGTGTCCATTAATGTGTTGACATGAGACTAAGTAAACACTAATGTTTGGGCACGGTATGATCTTAAGAAAAAAGAAATGATCACTTTTATTTAGCAAGGATGCATTAAATTGTTAAAAAGTAGTAAATCTTGAGCAGCAAATCAGCATATTACAATGATTTCTGAAGGATCGTGTGACATTGAAGACTGGAGTAATGATGCTGAAAATTCAGCTTTGATTCACAGGAATAAATTACATTTGAACATATATTACAGTACAAAACAGTTATTTCAAATTGCAATAATAAATCACAATATTAATGTTTTTTGATCAAACAAATGCAACCTTGGTGAGTATAAGAAACTTCTTTCATAACTTAAAAAAAAAATCTCACTGACCCTCAAATTTTTATAGCAGTGTATAATGGCAGAATTTTCATTTTGAATTAACTATACTTTAATAAAAAGGAAAATAATTCTAAATCAGGACTAAAAGCCAGTCAATGCATTTAGACACTTCGGATAAATTCTTGCTTTGTCTCAGATATTTTTAGGTGATCTGCTTCTTTCAAACAGTGGCTGATTCCTCTCTTAATGAACGGGTAATTTTCATTGCTGAGCTGCTCTCATGTCTGGATCAGTGACAAAGTGCCTATCTGGTATGTCTATGGGTAATACGCTAACCACATCAAGAAGGCTACGCTAAGTAGCATTTAATCAATGCCAAGACAAAAGTGAGACAAACGTATTTGTGAAAGCAGGCCATTGTGGGCATCTGGAGGCGACTTTAAATACTGAAATATTATTGTTCATGTAAATACACTTAATATTTATAAACTTACTGTACATCATATTCATATTTAAGGCTATTTGTTTTGTTTTTATTCTGTCTATTAGTGACATTGACAAGGATCCCTGCTGTCTAGATTGGGCTGGTGGCAAAACGTCAACAGTGAAAATCTCAGGCTCTGTGTCTTGAGGCTTAGACTTGCTAATTTTAAACCAAAGTCCAGCGTCATTACTAATACTCGTTAAAGAAAGAGGACAAGAAAGAAAGCATACTTATACACTCCATTTGAGCACATGGATGCCACTTTCCATAAAAATGGTACAAAACCTGACCTCAAAAGACCTGAAAGTCTTCATCTTTTATTTAAACTGTCAGTGAAAAGAAAATGCTTAACCCTCAGAAAATGTTGATTTTCAGCATCAGGAGGTGAAACTGAATATTACATGAGGCTTAAAAAATATAAGAATATAAATGTATAAATGCATATACATGTAAAAAATGTCTAAATATATACTGTGTGTGTGTATTTATTTATACATAATAAATATACACAGTACACACATATTATATAAACAAAAACTTTTATTTTGGATGTGATTAATTGCGATTAATCGTTTGACAGCACTAGTTATTATACATCAAAATTATATTTTAAAGTAAATTACAGTAGACAGACTGAGAATGAAGTAACTAATAAAAACCCTACATTTATAGAGATTAACCCGAAAGGTAGTCATTTTTAATGTATTTTGAAATATATTACCGTTTTTTCCATTGCTGGAGGAATTATCAACAGTAATAGTGCAATTTAATTGTGACAATAAATGATAAAATAATTATAATTAATAATAATTATAAATGTATTATCTAAATTATTTATAAATGCATTATTATATTGCATGTAATTTTGTGAACATTTTGTCATTTACTGTAATTTGATGCAATCTGTCTGGAAACTTGTTGCCACATCTTTTCCCTTTATTTATTTATTTTTTCCCCAGTGTGGGGTTTGGAACTGGGGACATTTTGAATATCTCTGAATAACAGATTTTGTCATTTTTTTAGCAATAAACATTTACTTTAATTTGTTCAATGCAGTTTTGAAAGTCAAGACCTCTCAGAGTAGGACAGGATAATCAAAATATGCTTTTATGATATTAAGTAATAAACAAAATTGCCATATGACCCCCAAATTGCATTCAGAACACATCACCAGTGGTTTTATTATTACAGAATATTACACTGGGAATAAAACATAATTAATATATGAATAAATCATAACAGACTGGAATACCTGTAGAGATTTCACTTTCCCATGAATGCTGTCCTGGGACGCCCCCAGACCCTCATTAGTCTCTGATGAGAGCGAATCAGACACGAAGACACTATCATGTGACATGGCTTTGCTTCCCAAGTTCATCTTGGATCTTTGAATGAAGGAGAGATAAGTTTATGTCATATGTAATTGTCAAAGTGTAATACTGGCACATGAGAAAATGGGGAAAAAAATATGAAAATAGATATACAGTAGAAATGCAGTATAGTAATAAAAGTTAAGCTGATTTTATCTGTATTCCCTCACCCGCGGTCATTATCACTGTTGGCGTGGCTGATGGTTGGCTCTGAGGTGTTGACGTCGTCACTCGATTGACTGACCTTCAAACCACTTTCACTCGAAGGTGCAGGACTTTCCTTTCTTTTTTTCTTTACAAAAAAATTCTTGAACGTCTGGAATTTGGACTTCTTTTTCCCTGGATTAAAAACACAACAGAAACATATTTAAATGAGTACCACATGTGAAGGAATCTCAAAGGAGAATCTTGAATTTTGAGAGGCTTGCATACAGCACATTTTGAACATTTCACATATCTAAACAAAATAAATTCAACTGGCAGACGATCATGTTTGCTGGCCCTCAAGTCTTAAAAATGATATACACAGCATATTTAAACAATCACATTGTAAATTATTATGCAAATACCACCTGCATTGGGGTCAAGATAATAAAGTGAGATAATAAAGTACTACTGACTGTGGTTAAGTATCTCAGACAGCGGGTGGTTTCTGATTAGTTGGCTGTGGATCTTTTTGGTGTAAAAAAAAAATCCTTAAAGGGGTTACGATGCTCAAAGTTCAATGCAAAGAGAGAAATCGCTGTTTAAGGACTACAAAAAAAGGCTGGTAGGGACTACAACGATCTTCTTCCCGGGTTTGTGGCATCACTAACCCCGATGTTTATATAAACCCTGCCCCCGGGAACATGCAACTACCCGTAATGGGAAGGGGGCGTGACGATTCCAGACAACGTGCACTAGACGGTTAGCGAATCACAACACACTGGGCCAGCTAACCAATCTGAGCCCCTTGCGTGTTTCTGAGGGAGGGGCTTCATAGAACCAGTAACTCAACAGACCGTTTTGACAAAAATTGAAACAGCAATGTAGAATAAAGCTAAAATATGTGAAAATAATGTGTTTTTTTAAAAACGAAGCATGAACACGTTACACTGCACCCCATAAACACAATCAAGCCTTCGAAAAAAGCTGATCAACCACCCCTTTAAATGGTTTAATAAATCTATTAAAATGTATTTATATAATACCTATTTAACAAAATGTCATTGTAGACTCATAAATATTCCCTCCTGGGTGCTTATGTGACACTAATTTATCTTTAGTTGCCAAGTCCTAATTGTATTATTGAAATGGATTTATAATTGATCCTCTGTTACTTTTGTTTTAAAAAACCATTTGTTAATAGGCCCAGTGAGGTTTAATATTGAATAATTTCACACAACAATACTGTTGAATACACAACTGAGCCCCTGTATGAAGCAACATTTAGTGTTAAATCAAGTGATTTCTTAGGTAATCAATGATACAGTTCACCGGAATACAATGAAATTCTTGTTTTCATCATACAGACGCCTCTATGTATAGCAGTCAATAGAAACAGATGCCAATTCGGCGTGTATTTTTCATGCATCATGGCATGTGACTATGACACATTACCTGCAATGCACAGCTTAGATGCAGTGTTGGGGATTTCAGCCAGTTTTTACAATTAGATTACAACTGATTTTATTCATCCCATTTTATTCAGAGCCAGAAAAGCTTAAAAAGCCAAAACAAACATTAAAAGGTCAGTTTCATTTTACTGGAAAAGCCAGTGGTCTTTAAAGAAGTACAGCTGCGTGAACAATGCTGGGATGATGACCTTTACTAGTAGAGTCATTCTTTCTCACAATTCTCAGTGATGGCTTGCACTTGTCGTGGGGTGATTTTTAAAAACAACACTAGCCTACCTCTATTTGACTCCTTTAAACATCCCAGATCTATTTATCCTAACAACCACTGATTCCAATCACACCTCCAATCCAACAGAATTTGGCTAACAACATGATACTCTGAAGGCATCTTTACACAGCCGAGTTAAGGCTGCACTGTGCCTGCTCAAAATTCTGGGCAAAGGTGTAATGTCGCATAACAGCCAGACTCAATTAAGCCTGCTCTGACCCACCTCAGTCGCTAGTATCAAAGCATACAGTTGTATATTAGCTGTGTAAATGCATTCATGCCACCTCTGAGCAGCATTAAACAGTCAGTTTAAAGACACCTAAATGCCACCTTAGAAGAGCTTCTGTGCCACCTTTGCAGTGTACATTTGGCATAATGACAAAGCGCTTCTGAAGTGGCATTCAGGTGACTGCTCAGAGGTGGCATAAATGCATTTACACAGCAATGACAACAATATACTTTGATACTAGGGGCTGAGATGGGTCAGAGCTGGCATCATTTAGTCAGGCTTTCATGTGGCATTCCATCTTTACACAGAATTTTCAGCAGGCACAGAGCAGCCTTAACTCAGCGGTGTAAAAATGCCTTAATAAACATAAAAATCATAAGGCGTCTTTACACAGGCTGCTCTGTGCCTGCTCAAAATTTAGTGTAAAGACACAATGCCGCATCAAAGCCAGACTAAATTATGCCAGCTCTGACCCACCTCAGCCCCTAGAATCAAAGTATAGTTGTAAATGCATTTAAGCCACCTCTGAGCTGCACTAAACAGTCTGTGTCAAGACACCTAAATGCCGCTTCAGAAGCACTTCTGTACCACTATTGCAGTGTAAATTTGGCAATAGAATACAAATATCGAGTTAAATAGTAATAGTTTAAAGGAATCTTTATACAGCTAAGTTAAAGCTGCTCTGAGTCTGCTCGGAAATCTGAGTAAAGACGCAATGCAGCATGAAAACCAGACTAAATTATTCCTGTTCTGACCTTCCTCAGCCCCTAGTATAACGGTATGCAGTTAAATTGTTGTGTAAATCCATTAATGCCACCTTTGAGCAACATTAAACAGTCTGTTTAAAGACACCTAAATGGCACTTCAGAAGCACTTCTGTGCCACCTTTGCAGTGTAAGTTTGGTATTAATTAATTTTTTATGTCTGCCACGTTTTTCTTTTTTCACAATGCATTCTTGAATTACCTTCTCAGTGAAGGATACATGCAACCAAAAAAGGTATTTTTTTGCTTCCTTACTTTTTGAACAGTCATCATGTTTGCAGGCGATCCCTTAAAGGGGTCATATGACGTTGCTAAAAAAGAACATTATTTTGTGTATTTGGTGTATTGAAATGTGTTTATGCGGTTCCACATACTGTGCATTATTGTTTCTCCTCTATGCCCTGCCTTTCTGAAACACGTAGATCTTTAAAAAGCTCATCGGTCTGAAAAGCGAGGTGTGCTCTGATTAGCCAGCTATCCAGTGCATTGTGATTGGCCGAATACCTTAAGCGTGTGACGGAAATATTACGCCCCTTACCATACTGTGATGCCGATGCTCTTAGTCAGCAGGACACGAATATTTGGGTTGAACTGTTCTGGAACAGTGTTGTAAATACAACTTAACCACTGATTTCTAGTTGTGTCCTCTTTTGGAAGGCCAAACAAAGTATTTTCCGCTTTTGCAACGAAACACACAGCATCTTCACAACATGGCGGCGGCGGCAACAATAAAGTTACGCCTTCTTTCTTTGCGTGAACATTTGGGTGGAGTTATGCAAATCTTCCAACACAGTGATGTAGACATGTGGGGACGTGTTAAACGAGGCATTTTAGGAGGGCGTGGATGAGTCTTATCTTTTATAAAGAATACCTCTTTGGGTTTGAGACTTTAGTCTTTGCAACTTTAGGGATCTTTTCTATTCACGAACAGCTTGCAACACTCCAAAGAGAAAGGAAAACTTGAAATGGCATCATATGACCCCTTTAAAATGCTATCTAGGTACGTAGCTCGAAAATAAAAACATAGCTTTGGTGAGTGAATTTACTGCTCTCCATACAGTCTTTGAGGACTCTATTATGACTTCAGCCTTTGTGCATTGGTTTTCCCTTGCTGCCTGACATCCAGTCTCTCTCACTCTTGTCTTGAGGGGAGTCACATGATGTAGCTCTACTGGCAAAGCCTACAGTCTCCAGCTGGGGCCCGTCTAAAGGCAGTAAACAACACACAGAGAAAGAGATCTCACTGTCTCTTATAAACCACTCAATGCTCCGTTATTTGATTACACAGTGAGGGATGCTAAATATTGCCTTCTAAGAACAGAGCCTCAGTATGTTTAAATGCAGCCACATTAAACACTAAGTGCCCTAGGGAAAAGGTCTGCATTGTTTACGCCATGGTTTTATTTCAGGGATGTACAATAAAATTGTTTATGCTAGTAAATCACAGTAAAAGTTACAATAAATCAACTTTATCATTGTCAAAATAAATAATTGAATACAATTCAAACTAGTATCAAATTAAAAATGAACTTTTAATATATTTGAAAATCATGTCTTTTTCCCAGGGTCTGCATTGCATCTATTCCAACCAAGTATTTCGGAATTAATCTTTTAAGTGAACAATACAGTCCCGTTTACAACCATGACTCATATTTTCCATTCAAGCCTCTCCCTTGTAGCAGAGAGACGTGAGCGCTACCTTCAACGACTGACTGCAGCATGAGTAAACAGCCTTACAATGCAGGCTTTAAAGGACATATTATTGTTAGATTAACTTATTTAAGATACATGAACCTAACGCACTTACACTGGAGTCTATGGGAGTTTATAAATGTGAAAAAAATACAGACGACCACCACAATTAAAGGCATAATCATGAAACCTACATGAACAGTGAACGAATCTGAATCTGATTCAGATGACTTGAATCAATGTTCCATCAATTAGCTTGTAACTTTGGACGAACATTTAAAAACAATCAAAGTGCAATATAAAATCTGCAAACTCTAATGTAGCATACAGGAAGGTTTAGTGAACGAATCTGAATGAGCTTCTTGGTGGAACTGATTCAGAAGGTTGAGCTAGTAGTAAAAATCTAGCTTCTATTTTTGAATAAGCAATTACAAAAATCATTTCAAAGAGTGTAATAGCAGCCCACAAGAAAGGTTATTAAACGAATTCATGAATGAATGTGAATGAGCATTTTTGGTGAACTGATTCAGAATATTTGAGTCAGAAGTAACAATCTAGCCTGTTTTTGAATCAGCAATTCTGAAAATACTTTAAAAGTGTGTAATAATGTAGCGTACCGGAAAGGTTACCGAATGAATCATTAAATTAATCTAAATGAGCTTTTTTGGTGAAATGATTCAGAAGATTTGAATCATTACTAAAATCTAGAGACTATTTTTTTAAATCAACAATAAAATATATGCTTAAAATGTTTAATAATGCAGGCTACAGGAAGGGTTACTGAATTAATCATTGAATGAATCAGTTTTTTTTTAAAAGACTGATTTAAAAGTAGAATATTCAGATTCAGAAGTCGTCGAAAGTAGAAATCCTTATAGCTGACACTCTTTAAAAAAATAGCTCCATTCATGCCAACTATATTTGGATCCTTTCACTCTTTTTTAAGGTAACAGCCATGAATTTAATGAATGTGACTCTGGTCATGGATCAATTATCAACATCCTGTGGTAAATCTGTTCAAGATTAACACCTCCCAAACACACCCTGGCCACTGACTAACTCTTGAACTTAATGGACTTAGATAGACCCACAATCCGATCGAGGAGATTATCGGGGCTCTGCGTGCACCCTATTTTGTGAGGAAATGGCTAATCCACATCATCACTCAGGCTTGCCGTCTGTGCTGCAGGATCTGACTCTAGCAGTCTGGGTTTCCTCCTTCCCACACTAAACTGGAGAGAAAGGTCAAATGTTGGACGGCGGAAAGCATGCTCGCATGGGAGAGACAAATGTTGGCTTTGTCTGTGTGCTACATGACTTCCTGTCAGTGAGATCTAGCCTCTTGTACCTCTTCATTGAGTTCAGAATGTCCTAATACTTCATGTCTGATCTCTATGTGGGGAAAAATGTATGACGGAGTGAGATGGACGTTCTCATTGTTCACACGGATGCTAAAACACTGAATGGGACTTGAACGTTACCTGAACACTCTTCTGCAGCTTCTGATGGTTCAGTAGAGACTGTGACGTCTGGAGATCCCGAGGCCATGATGTCACAATCACTGTTGAGACGAAAAAAAAAAAAAAGTTTGTCAGATAAATAATTCCTGAACAGTTATACTGAAAAACGAGAAACATTTCACAAAACCTCACATTTGTAGTTGTGAGCTAGAATGAAAAAATCGATCTCATAACCTACACATGTAAAACTTCTGACTTATTTATTTTTTTCATTTTCATGAAACCAACATCGCCTTCTTTCTTTTGTGTAAGGCGCAGTCACAGTTTAGAAAGCCTACCACTGCTCGGAGAATCGTTGCAACCAAAATCCAGCAATTCAACAGGAATCTAGAAAGCTGCTTGGTTCAAAACTTTGACTTCGGTGAGAGCATTTGCTTTACACATCGCAACACTATTGACAATTGACAATAGACTTTTTTTACCGGCAAAATGAATGTGACTACACCTTAACAGAAAATTTAGCTGAGCTGCAAAAGTTCTTTGTGTGGCAACCAGACCAGAACATTGTTTGATTGATAACACAAAATGAAATGTCTTGATATGCCATATTCGATTATAGATCTTTTATGGTGATTTTTTGAAAGTAAACAGCATCAGACCCCATTCATTTTCCTCATTTGGTTAAATTTCTTCTTCTCTGGGAGTGGAAAGACATGAGAGTGAGTAAATGATGACAGCCTTTAGGTGAACAATTGCTTTAAATAAAAGCATTTGATGTGTCACTTGTTCTTTGAAGTACCTTTCTGGGTTAATTTCTCACTTTATTAGGCATCTTGAGTTGGCTATATTGTTCTTTAATGTATAATACTTATTGACAGCACTTTGGTTCTAACTGGAACCTTTACTTAGAAGATCATAAAACTAACATTTATTAATCTACTTTCTTTTCTCTTTTGATTTATTCAGTTTTTCTTTATTCTTATTAGGGCTGCACGATAAATCGCATGCGATATTTAATGCGCATCTTGTCAGAAAGCCGGTTCTGTAATCGGCGGTAAATCTCCATCACCTGCGGGCTTTCACATGGAGCAGCATTAACTACACAGAGCCGTTGTTCACTGACGAGCTGCGCAAAAAATTGCGCGAATATGAACGTGGTTCGCATGCGATTTATCGTGCAGCCCTAATTCTTATTCTTAAATGCACCTCTGCTATTTCTGTTGTAACACAAATAAATAAACTGAAAAATGTAATGTCATTTTAATGTTGTACATCTTTATTTTTAGTGTTTTTTAAAGCATTTAAATAAGAATTGTTGGAAGTTTTAGATCCACTGATCTCCGATGTTTTCCACCATGACTTCACAGCAAGCTCTTAGCTATTATTAAATGTCAAATAATTGAAATAATTGAAATAATGAATCTTAATAATAAACAGAAAATAATATAAATAATAACAAAATATAAATATATTTAACAATATAATATACAATATAAATAATAACAAAAATAATGAACAGAGACTGTTTAGGTCTGCCTTATAAAGTATGTTTGTCTATATTGTCCTTCATGAGAGCGTGTCCACACCCCTGTCAGAGGGTTTGTAACACCCAAGGACGAACAGGAGGTGTTGGTGATAAGCCAATGCAGACTCATTTAGATTACAACACTGGAGCCGAGTCACTCCAGTGGATCCACTGTATCTGAAGTAGCAGACCTGCTGATACTAGCAGCCCAGACCAGCTGAGGCCTCAGCATTTGTCCTGATGAGTAACAAACAGCCTAATCCTGGATCAGACTCTCCTCTGGAACAACTCCAGCTCTCAAGGAGGAAACTCTCAAACAGTATCTATGACAGACAACTGCAGTTCCAGGCCGGAGGAATGGCCAGACAGGATGTGGAGGCAATTTGCAGTCTAGTTTGACAAGGATTATTCCAGTTTAAAATAATCCTCATGATTGTTTGACTGGTTCACTTCTAGCAACTATTACAATGACCTAAATCAAGTCATTTTCAAAGCCTATCATTTTAATTTTCTCCACAGAAAGGATTTTTTTTATATATTGCATGCCACATAGTTTCAGTTTCATTAAAATAACCATGCATTGTCCTAATTTAGCTGTGGCACGAATTATTGCACATGGGTTGTATAAGTATTTATTGAGACTCATCCATCTATTAATCCCTACACTCATGTAAGCAACACATATGGCATTCTGTCATCACTCCCACCCTCACTTGTACCCTTTCCTGTACTCTACTCATCCCACCATCCACTTCCTATGAGGGTAACATTCTGCTACATTCTTTCAACAACATAACAATGGAGGAAAATCCCAAAATCCCAAATTATTTTCTACTGAAAACTCCACAGGGTTAGAGAACAATGTACTAAAGTACATCCAGAAGAGCAAAATTAGTAAAACTCAAGTCATCAGTGATTTCTATCTGGCTTAAAACAAGTCTGCCAAACATTGTTTAACAAAGACACAGAGCAGCTGAGCCAAATATCATTCATATTCATAACCAACAGCAATGCAAAAAGAGGCTATTTCACAATTCAAGCACAATCAACATTCTCTTGGTCTCTTCTTCTTCTGGTTATTTTTCCACAAAAAAATATTAGGCAGCACAACTGTTTTCAACATTGATAACAATAAGAAATGTTTCTTGTACAGCAAATCAGCAAATAAGAATGATTTCTGAAGGATCACGTGACACTAAAGACTGGAGAAATGATGCTGAACATTCAGCTTTGAATCACAGGATTTGGTATTTTTGATCAAACAAATGCAACCTTGGTGAGTTCACCGACATCAAACGTTTGTATGGCAGTGTATCTAGCGACCATAACATTATAGACTTATGACTAGAGCCCGACCGATATGGGTTTTTTGGCGCCGATACCGACACCGCTATTAGGGAGTAAAAAAGGCCGATATCGATATATCGGCCGATATTCTTTGTGTATATTATAGTACAGTACCAGTCAAAAGTTGGGACATTTTCCCATTCGTGTGTCAACATTTGACTGGTACTATATATAGAATACAGTATATACATAAACAGAATATGTATACATAAACACATTTTTTGCAATGATCACTCAAATGTGGTGATCAAACACTTATAATGACGTGACAGAGATCGTAATGGAGGCAGGGCATTTAACAATTTAACAATAAACTTTATTATCCAAAATGAGTCAAATCAGTGCACTGAACAGTAAAGTTGAAGTTTATTCAACTTTAATTAAATTCAATTGCATTCAACTTTATTCCGTTGTAGTTTATTTCACTTCGGAACATTCATTCACGGATTTGCGCTACTGTCTTCACACACAGACGAAACTTACTAGAGAAGTGTGAAGTGTGACATAATATACCTCTGTGAATAAATACAAAATAAATTCATGTCTCGCGCACTTTAATGCCCTTTGAATGTAACGTGTACGTTCCCTTGGAACTGGAATCATGGAGGAATTTCATGTGAACTCCACTTAGCAGGGCACTTACGGTCGAATAAGACAACGCTTGAATGCTGCTGCCTGAACAAGAGACCTCCTTACTGAAGCGAAAGTGTTGATTGGTGTCTATCTCACGAACGCACCGGCGGATCTCCACCAAACTCGGGGGATACCTTCAGCTCGAGAAGCCCTCTCGAACGCCACCCTCCGCGCGTCGGTAGCCCCCCGGGATTGCTTGATCGGTCGGCACCAGACCGCAAATTTAACCAAAATTCATATCGGCGACAGGCTCATATCGGCCGATAATATCGGCAAAACGATATATATCGGTCGGGCTTTCCTCTAGACGTACACTCGATTCGCATTCGAGAGGGTTCCTCAAGATATGGCCGTTCAAAGTTTCAATGGTTTTCAAGAATTAAGCTTTAAAGCATTTCATACAGGTCGCCAGTAGCAAACAATGGAGCGCTCTGCTGGACAAACTAAGTAATTATACCATTTCAAGCATTTTATCTGCGTTATGTGTTCTGTAAAAAAAAAAATTCATATCGGCGACAGGCTCATATCGGCCGATAATATCGGCAAAACGATATATATCGGTCGGGCTTTACTGACTGCTGGGCTCATTCGACTTGTGCAAGTTAGCAACGCTTCCCAGAAACCATCCACAGCACCCTAGAAACCACGTACTAAAACCAGACTCAGAACACCTTAACAATCTGCATAGCAACACCTGGTTCTGCAGAGGCAAGCACTCATCCCATTTCTTTCCTTGCAGTTTGCACACAAAGCCTATTCAGCGGACTGAGACCATTCTTGTTTGAGCTGAACTGCGTGCTGAACATCACATGAGAGCAGATAACAACAGTCAACTAATGAGAAACAATCCTCCTTACCATTTCATGCAAGTGCTATCTGTCCTACACTGCATAACAGAGACTAGATTTGCACTTTCTTACACACTGGTGCTTAACAGCGTTGTGCAGATTTGTTTCAGAGGTTAGAGGGGCTGGTGTGACATCAGAGCACATGGATGACCCGTACTCGATGTCATCAGATAGCACTCATTCATTTCCTCTGTTCCTCTCAGGGGAAGGGGATATAAAGTCTGCTTCACAGATTCACAGACGAGTGATTCACAGATTTGGCATATGAAAGAATGAGACAAGAAAAACCACAGATACAAAGAACAGTCACGGCTAAAGCATAAACACACACACACACACACACACACACACACACACCATAAAAGCACTAATGATGATGAGGATATTCAGAGGAATGATAAATGCATACACTCATACATAGGGTCATTTTGTGCAGTTATTTCCTAAGGGTGCGATTATGAAAGTAATGCGAGTCATGTGACACCATCTCTCTGTCTCCTTTGATACATCTGGGTGTTTAAATGATTGTTTCAGGCCGTTTTCCCCCCCTTATTTTCCCACAAAGGATTGTAATTTTGTTTGAGAAAGCACAATATATCTTTGCTGTTATTTTTTTTCAAATTCCAGAAACTCTTTGACCCCTTTCAGGTCAGCATTGTGTGACCTGTGTCAAGCACTAGATGAAGGACCACCTGGGATTGTTCAGACAGCTGTATGTGACACCATCTCTCTGTCTCCTTTGATACATCTGGGTGTTTAAATGATTGTTTCAGGCCGTTTTTTCCCCCTTATTTTCCCACAAAGGATTGTAATTTTGTTTGAGAAAGCACAATATATCTTTGCTGTTATTTTTTTTCAAATTCCAGAAACTCTTTGACCCCTTTCAGGTCAGCATTGTGTGACCTGTGTCAAGCACTAGATGAAGGACCACCTGGGATTGTTCAGACAGCTGGTCTTGTGTCTACACCTCTCCTTCACAGACAGTTTTAGGTCACAAAGAAAACAACCCTTACAGCAAAGTACTGTGGCAGTACCATGGTACAGTCATACGTTGGAAGTGAATTGTTACTATACTGTACTGGTCTGCAAAGAATAGTACAATCCAAGGTACTTTGGTTACTTTTAGTTTGTGAAAGTCTCTAAAGAAGTAAACATGCTGCATTATCAAGAGAGTTCTGCCACTCATTCGATATTTTACAAGTAACTGAACTGGCAAGTCCAATTTCAATTTCAAATTGAAGTCCAAGTGCAATTTCAACTATTTGTAAGCCATCTGTAGGCCGATTCCCCAGAAAAGTGTAAACACATTTGCTATCAAACCATTGCTCTGTTTGTCAGCAACACTGACTCAACCAATAGCGTGCATTTGGGGCGGGACTCTCTGTTTGTCTGGCCAATGGTAGAAAGGTTACTTGTTTAGAAAACCTGCTGTCGTTGCGTCCAAAGTCGCGTACTGAGTAGGTACTACATTTGACTTTGAGCTTACTTTGCGACCGTTATAAAAGTATGTTCTATATAGTATGAATATAAGTAGTATGAATGATATTCGGACGTACTATGTCCACCATGTTGTTTCTATCACTTGACATACCAGAGTCAGTTGAGTCGCTTCACTGCCATTCACAAATCCGCTCCCGTGGCCTCATGGGATAGTAAAGCATCCATCAACTGTGCACTTCAGAATCCAGGTGGAAGTAGTATGTCATCCGTGTACTTTTCGCCTGCTGTTTTTCGAATACTATGAATTCGGACATACTACTCTTTTGGCATACTGTTTTTTTCATATTATATAGTAGGGAAGTATTCGATTTTGGACACAGCAAATCTTTTTGCATTTATGCATGGTGGCGCTACTGACACATACATTACACACTTCATCTTTAAGTATATTGTAAGAACTGAATTGGTGAATTTTTGCAGGCAAGTCCAGTCATTTCAATGGGAATCCACACGATTAGGAAAATCATGTGAGAGCGAATAATTTCCCTAAGCAGGTTTCACAACAGGCTCAAAATGGTTATGCAGATTCCCTGCATTAAACAACAGAAAGCTGCTTGGTTTAAAAGTGATTTCTGTATGAACTGTGCTTCATGCATCACTATGGACAATAGACAACTGACCTTTTTTGCTCACAAGGTTTTGCCAAAATGCACATTTACCCACCACATTTAAAGACATCTGAGAGCAGTGGCAGATATTTAGCTTGTAATGACTTTCATTTCAATTTGCTCCATACATTAAACTATGGTTTTAATTCTGAAAACTTGTAGTATAGTTTTCCCATTTACATTGACTGCTTCTATAATACTTTCATGACTCCATTTTAGGAGCTCAGCAGTGTGGATCAGCAGAGAAGCAAGCGCAGCCTGGATGCAAAGCATTTTGCCTTCCAAGGATGAAAGAAAGTCATACATGGTTTGGAATGACATAAGGATGAGTAAACGATGACAGAATTTACATTTTATGTGAGCTATTGCTAAACAGCATATCAAGCAAACCAAATTGACCCCTTTCCCAGAGCCTCTTCTGACTAAAAAGTGTCTTCTTATCATTACCCAGTGCGTGACTATGATAGCAGAGAGGCCATTCAGAGCTCTACAGGGACTAATGGACTGACCTTGGACTGCCTCCAATGCCAGAGTTCTGCGATGACGTCCGACGTTTCATGTCTTAACTTTTGGGCGTGGGGAGGAAGGGAGGAAAAAAGAGAGAGAGAGAGAGAAAGAAAGAGTAAGAGTTAGTGGAGAAAGTGTTCAAGCAGAAGATATTAGCAAGCATGCTAGCCGTGTTAGCTTCAAACATTGTGTTTTTAGAGAACAAACCAAAAATGAAAAGCTTTAGGGAGTTATCAAACAGGAGACTGTAATACATTTATGCTAAACGTGCTTTCATTAAACAAAAAAGGACTTTAAATGCACAGTGTAATTTACGACAGCAGGTAAGGGTGAAGAATAATCACTAATTTTCTGTTTTTAGTGAATTTAGCAAAAATATTGTAAAATAAGTGTAAAATTATGAAATTTTGTGATGGGATACATCAATATTAGTTCTGGCCTATAATGATAGTCCATTTCCACACTATTTTGAATAAATATATTAAAAATAAAACACTTAATACTACAAGTGAATGTAGGCATCACAGCATTTTAATGTACAATAAGAAAATTTTTCATTTTGAGACTCGCTAAAGATTACATTAAGTGAAATTATTATGTTAAGTGTTAGTTTGGGAAGTGAATTAAAGGGAAATTATTATCTTAGGTAATATTAACAAAGGTAAACACACGGAAAATAAAAAATTTAATATCAACCTGATAAAAAAAAACTAAAATAAAATCCAATAACCATTTACCATAACCAATTTAGCACTAATTTTGTGTGCATATTATTTGCTATTACATTGTTCTATTAAACTATATAATTAAATGCTATTAAATATATATATATATATATATATATATATATATGAGTGATTCTATAATTGCAGGTACATTTGGTGTCCGAAGTCATTATTTTTTTTCTGTTTATTTCAAATGGTTATTAATGGTAATCGTTAAAAGATCGCGATCTCGATTCAGACAACCACACAATCTCATTTCTAAAAGACAACGATTCTCCCGTGTCTATTAAACCTTTGACAAAGTCTTACCGGATCATTCAAATGTGTTCGCACTGCCGCTGACACACAGAGCAGTTACCATGTTTGGTTAAGAAACAGCTTCACAAACAGTCTTTTCAACTACACAGTATTATTTCTTTCGTACAGTCATTCATATTATCACAGAAATACTGGGATGAAAGTTTATAATTCAGATACAAACATTGATGTCTATGGTAGCGCGACCAAAATAGAGCAAATCCGCAATTGAAAGTAACTGCCACATAATGTTCGTGTCGATTGCATTGCAAAGTGACTTAAAAATGTATAATTGAATGAATCATTTATTCAAGAGAATCGTTCAAAAACGCTGATTCATCCAGTAGGTTTATGAGTGAGTGGTTGAATCGTTGATTCAAACAACTTTTTCATAATTTTAATATTAAATTGGTGTATTAAATATATTTTAAATACATATACACTACGAGTCAAAAGTTTTTGAACCGTAAGATTTTTAATGTTTTTTTAAAGAAGTCTCTTCTGCTCACCAAGGAATAAATTACTTTTTTAAAATATATTCAATATAGGGGAAGTCGTGGCCTAATGGTTAGAGAGTCGGACTTGTAACCCAAAGGTTGCGGGTTCGAGTCTCATACCGGCAGGGATTGTAGGTGGGGGGAGTGAATGTACAGCGCTCTCTCCCACCTTCAATACCACGACTGAGGTGCCCTTGAGCAAGGCACCGAACCCCCAACTGCTCCCCGGGCGCCGCAGCATAAATGGCTGCCCACTGCTCCGGGTGTTCACTGCTGTGTGTGTGCACTTTGGATGGGTTAAATGCAGAGCACTAATTCCAAGTATGGGTCACCATACTTGGCCACATGTCACGTCATGTCAAATTATTTCACAGTATTACCGTTTTTGCTGTATTTTGTATCAAATAAATGCAGGCTTGGTGAGCATAAGAGAATTCTTTAAAAAACATAAAAAATCTTACGGTTCAAAATCTTTTGACTGGTAGTGTATATTAAAATGTTTAATACTTCATTCAAATTAATTAAACACTTTTAAATAGACTGCAGCAATAATATTTTGCCACACATTATTTAGTTTAGTTCAGAATCGTGGGAGAAAATCTCCTTAAATCTTGCGTCAACTCTGTTACCGTACCATACTTTGCCTTTAAATGAGTGGAATCATCTCCCACAACTATGTAAGATACAGGAAATGAAGTCACTTTCCCTCACTGTTAAGATCTGAAGCACTGAAAAGTCTATGTGCTCTCTCTAAGAAAATATTTCAATCTAAAAGTTCTTACACCAATAGTTATTTTATAAAGTGTCAAATCTGTTACCACAATATCAAAAGGAAAACAGATTTTTTCATTGATCACACTTTGTGTTATTTAAAAGTCTTTTAATCATGATTTCATTAGTGCCATGTGCTTTTAGCATTTATGCTAGCAAGTGGAGTTTTTGGCAAAAAATAAAGAAAATCGTCAATTCTGTTACTGTCAAACTCTGTTACCAAGGCAGAGTAACAATGCTGACAATGAGGTAACAGAATTGACAGTCCATCGGACAATTGTCAATTCTGTTACTTTACAATTCTGTTACTTAAAGGGTCAACTCTGTTAATGATCGATTTTCACAAAAAAACAATAACATTGCTGTTTAAACATTATTGATTTATTTTTGCAAAACTTATAATATTTCAACAACATTTCTTTTTTTAACTGGATATTGTATATAATACATTTTCAGATGAAAAATATTTGATCCAAGTGGACGGTTCTGTGAAGACATAGGTATTTTTTTTAATTTAAAGGTATGCATAGGTGAAATATTATCTGTTTCAAGTGATGGAATGTAAGGACTGTTTGTCTAATGAAACAAGAAGGATTTTCATATTATCACAGAAATACTGGGATGAAAGTTTATAATTCAGATACAAACATTGATGTCTATGGTAGCGCGACCAAAATAGAGCAAATCCGCAATTGAAAGTAACTGCCACATAATGTTCGTGTCGATTGCATTGCAAAGTGACTTAAAAATGTATAATTGAATGAATCATTTATTCAAGAGAATCGTTCAAAAACGCTGATTCATCCAGTAGGTTTATGAGTGAGTGGTTGAATCGTTGATTCAAACAACTTTTTCATAATTTTAATATTAAATTGGTGTATTAAATATATTTTAAATACATATACACTACGAGTCAAAAGTTTTTGAACCGTAAGATTTTTAATGTTTTTTTAAAGAAGTCTCTTCTGCTCACCAAGCCTGCATTTGTTTGATCCAAAGTACAGCAAAACAGTAAAATTTTGAAATATTTGTATTATTTAAAATAACTTTCTATTTGAATATATTTTAAAATGTAATTTATTCCTGTGATTTCAAAGCAACATTTATCTGAAATAGAAATCTTTTGTAACATTATAAATGTCTTTATCATCACTATTGATTTATTTTTGCAAAACTTATAATATTTCAACAACATTTCTTTTTTTAACTGGATATTGTATATAATACATTTTCAGATGAAAAATATTTGATCCAAGTGGACGGTTCTGTGAAGACATAGGTATTTTTTTTATTTTAAAGGTATGCATAGGTGAAATATTATCTGTTTCAAGTGATGGAATGTAAGGACTGTTTGTCTAATGAAACAAGAAGGATTTTTCATGTTATGAATTATTGTTATTTCTACACATTGGCTAATTTGTCCGTAACAGAGTTGACAAACAATACCATAAAGACATCTGTTTTTTCATTAAAAGTAAAAAAAAAGGAAGTAACTTGTGTTTGGCAAGCACTGAATTATTAAAATTAAATATGTTTTCAATAAGATACTGAAAAAAAAAAAATCTGTTAGTGAAAAGTTTTTTTTCTTAACTCTCTGCAATGCCAAATATATTTCCAATTATAGAATCACCCATATATATATCGTCAGCTATCTATGGTCACACCGAGTAAAACAGTATAAAGATTACATGAGTCAACATATAAGCATCTATTGGTGCAGTCATAAGATATGTTAAGATTAACTGTAAGTTACAACCAAAATGATGATTAGTTATTAGAGTGCCAACCCTCATCATGCAACATCCTGACAATCAGAGTCATCTTATGCAATGCTGCATTAGACCTGAGCTTCTCCACAGGCCTCGATGGGGAACCACACATCAACAATGACTTTAATGTAGTGATGGACTCCCTCAAGTCACACTATCTGCCGAGTACCTCAGAAAATGTCAAAATGATGTTCTCTTCTCAGGGTGAAAGGACAGCCGTGCTTTCTCCAGACATTAGTTGAAGTGGACGACATATCTGGCGAGAATGTAAATAAGGCAGAGAGTCTGTTCATTATGTCACAGGCCCTGTGGTCCACTGTGAACCAGTGCAGCTTGCCAAAAGGGCACATCAAGTAATAAAGTGGCAAACGAGTGTCTATTTAAGTTGTTCTTTCATACTAATTCTACCGTTCGGGGTCAGTAAAAGTCTCTGACTAAGACAGCATTTATTTTGTCAAAAATAATATTGTGAAAATATTTTTACAAGTTAAACTAACAGTTTTCTAAGTGAATGTTTGGATGCATTATTAGAAGTTTTACTCTGCACATTCTTTAGGCCGAGGGACCTGGAGTAAACTACGCTATAATGAGTTTATTAAACCAGCTGCAGTCACCATTCGGCTCAATTAGTTGACAACATTAGCTAAAGTGGTGACCATCCCCATCTCATTCCCTAAATTATATTTGAAGTGAAAGAACATCCTAAAACCTTTACTGGACATAATATGGCTCCCTTAACAATGAGGTCTAATTCTATTGCTTGCTGGTTTTGTTATGTGAGACAGTACCAAAATGAAAGCAATCTTCTGTGACTTTCTGGATGTTCATTTACCATGCAATTTAGCATTTAAACAGCCACCACACCTTCATAATAGAACTGATAAGCAAGTTATTTTGGTTAGATTCTAACATCTAGCTAAATTTGTGGTTTTAAATTATATATAGTTCCTCATGAATAGGAAATTAACCTTTGGGAATCACATTACGCATCCAAAATAGGAAGTTGTACACATTTTTATAATGCACAACAGTGAAGTTACTCAGGGGCCGTTTACACGACAACGTTTTCAGCCAAAAATGGGAAACTTTTTATGCGTTTTGCCTGTTCGTTTACACGACAACGTCGTTTTGGGGACTGAAAACTGGTTTCAAAGTGCAAGTTTTTGAAAACGGTACCGTTATCGTTTCCGTGTAAACACCGAAAATGGGAATCTTTGAAAACGGTGACGTCATGAGCGTAAGTGCGTAGTACGTGTTAGGTATGTAGACATACGCAGTATGTGTCGATTTTAAAGGCAAGCGTGAACAACATACACAACAATGGCGGAGTACATGGTACTGTTGTTGCTGCTCAAGAGTTTGCTAACGCTTCTTCAGCAAAGTGTGGATTTACTTCACCAATATTACAACCAACAGCGGAGATGCATCATATACAACATATAATCGCCACTTCTCTACAGGTACCATTTACTAGCAAGGTGACAGCGCCAACTACTGGCCTGGCATATATAATACAGCGTTTTTGGCCGTTTTCACAGATATGTGTAAATGCAAATCATTTTGAAAAAGTTGTCGTGGATACGTAAAACTTTTTAAAAACGCAAGGGAAAAACTTTTCAAGACGATCATTGTCGTTTAAACGTAGCCTTAGACTTTATATCTTACACAAAATGTGGGAGCTTTTTGTGAATAAAACTGCACAGCTGTATATTTAAAGTACCCTACGATTACAGACACAGAACATTTATCGAGCCCTGAATTTTCTATAAAATATTGCATAAATCCAGACGTACTACAAAACCATCTGTACTTCTGTGGTTCTTCTGAACTTTAACCACAATGTACAAAACTCTTTTAGCTGTGGCTGAAGCAGTGGAGAAAGAGCAGAGCATTCTGGCTATCTGATACCGGATGATTCATTATTAGAGAATCCATGAGTAAATCAAAGCAGAAACATTTTTACAGATTAAAGGCGAGTGGGGTAAGATATGCCACCTTTACCTAAAAAGAAAGGGAAAGCTAAAATGCATAATTATATTTCAGGATTAGAAAAGAGTTTCAAATAAAGTTGACGCACTGACACATCTCACCCCACTCTCCACAATATGCAAATAACTCACACTTTAATAAAACAGTCTCTCACTGACTTGAGACTCCTTTGAGAATACATGTCTTAAAAGATAGCAGAATCCTGCTAAAAACAGCAACCTCGTCAACTGCAGAAGATGATGAGAAACTAGGAAGAGTTTGAGCTCAACATCAACAAGCTCAGAGAAAACGTAGAGGTCAAAATTTGGACTCTTATTTCATGGGATGGCTCAAGTTTCTTGCCAAATAGATTCACTGTGTAGATACAAACAAAGCAGCACTCTCACAGGAGCGCAAGGACCATAAATGGTGTGAAAAATGGAGGTAGGTCAGAATGTAAGGATGAAGCTGGTTCCCGTCCAAACCTTTTGTTTTTAGTCTCTTTGTAAAGGCACATTTTATTTTACATTTATACCTGAATGAGGAACATTATGTTCCAATAGTCCAAACTCTCTTTTTGTACATGCATCTTGTCTCTGGGGGGCTGGACTAGGAGAATAAACAATAAAGGCAAATTCTGAGAAAAGAAATGATAAACAAAACAGTCTTTTTTCTAAACTTGCAAAGAATCTGGACGAAACCCAATGGTAAACAACACGTTCTCTCAGCGGCCTTGGAATACCAACCAGTGGTGAAGAGTAGGGTCTTGTTGGACATGTCATGAGACCATTAGATAGAAGAGCTTTTAAAGAGACTCGAATTGAAAGAGCTCAGCTATTACAGCGCATTCACAGAAAGCACAACATAAACCTACAGTACAAAAGACTTCAACTAAAGTATGTACTCAACACTCAGAAAAAAAGGTACAAAATCGGTCAATGGGACAGTTCCCTTTTACCCCTAAAGGTGCATTTTAGTACCTTAAAGGTTCATATTTGTACCTAAATGGTACATTTTAGTACCTTTTGAAAAAGTACTGCCCCAGTGACAGCTTTTGAATGTGAAAGTACATATCAAAACGACCATTTTCACCAGTGCTCCGCTAATAAACAACAACAAGCCACTAAAATGCAACCTCAAGCATGTTAACCACATTGCTGAAACCATTTTAGAACTATAACAGAAATCATTTTAAATTACGTTTTTGCATAAACAAAAGGCTCCAACTTACTTTTTGTCCCCAAAGCAGCTGTAAAACTGAGCCATTGTGTCAAAGTGCACCCCAAAAGCAGAACTTCCTTAATGCATCCCTTGTACAAATCTGTTCAAGGTCCAAAAGTGAATCCTCACACCAGTTTTATCAAATCACCAACATCTCCTTGTTCATATCTTCACATGGGGTGTTCATAAAAGAGTAGAAAGCTCATGAGAGTGTGTATCCTTCACAGGGAAGGTACATGTGTGCTCCAGTAGCCTGTCTCTCAGGACTGAGCATGCTCTCTTGGATTCCCCCCTCCTTTCCTTCTCCAACCCCCATCACCTAATGCAGAGATGCAGCTACTATAGTCTTACCAGTGGCTTACCGCCGACAGGCTGGGCGTCATTTGATAACTAGATGAGGCAGCTCCCTGAGGAGATACCACCTTTGTGTTTAAAGGGGGGCTCATTCTGGCCCATGAAAGGGGGTTGGAAAGCCAGTACGCTGACGGCAAACACAGTTTGAATAAATCATCAGCGACTTTCTCACCCACTATTTAGTCAGTTAGTAGAAACTGTTAGTGGAAACTTAACACTTATACTGCTCAGAATGACTTACACCCTTAAAAATAAAGGTTCTTTATTGGCATCAATAGTTCCATGAAGAACCTTTAACATAATTTCCATTTCACAAAATGTTCTTCAGTGTTCTTCTAAACCCAAAATAGTTCTTCTATGTCATCACTGTGAAAGTCCTCTTTTAGAACCTTTATTTTTAAATGAATGTGGACCAAAGTGTTGCTGGTTCATGCATGCAAATAAAAGTACTTGTTTACTTTAGGAGAAGAGAGTCTGTTGAAGAGCCCGATTCAGGGTTCTAGGCGGCAAATTACGCTATTTCACTCTGACGGATGTGACAGGACGTTTGTCATATTCCCTATTCTCTGTAGAAAATGTTTTGTGCACACAACCTCAAACCATAAGTCTCCACTACATACAAAAGTTTTGCCTTCCTGCCAGTTTTGAATATTTTCCTTCCCCCCCCAGGCAAATCATGTAGGAGTATCAGGCAAAAGTGTAAACAAAGCTTTGCGCCGGCCGGATCTTTTTCTTAAACACAAACAATAGCAAACACTGGACTTCGAAAAAATATTTTCTTCCAGTTGTGGAGATTCATGCTTCATACTAAACGAAAAATAGAAAAATATAATATAATAATATTCTATATTGGAAAAAATAGACCAATATAGGCAGACACAGACGTGAAGTTCACACTCAGTGATAGCTCTCAAACCCCTTTATTTTTACCTCACACATATGGTGAACAGAGCCTCTGTGGAGTTGCACTGCAGGTGAACGTCTTACAGTCCCAGTCCTCTTTCTCAAAGCTGGGTGGAATGTCAGTCTGTTTTCTTTATGAAAAAGCCAGGTTGGTATTTCCTGAGACATTTTTTGCTCTGCCGCTGAAGGAACCCATATGTAGGCTATTTCAGTTTCTTAAGAGGGACACAACGCTGAGCATTATCAGTAGATTCATTCATGCAGTCATTGTATGTGGTTGCTTGATAATCAGCAAAACATTCGCCTTCAAACGTCCTTGACTTCCTTCTAAATTTTTTTCTTCATATTTGGGGGCTAAATACTTTTGGAAAGCTGACACGTCTTGTCATGCCACATGACTTGCCACAATTGCAACAATATTAATATTATAATTTTGTTTTTAATAATTATACATCTTTTATGATAATTGTAGTTGACGGACTTCATGGACTACATTTTAAACATGAACTTGTTTTGATTTACACGACCATTTAAAATGACCTAGTTAATGCAAAAAGGAAATTCAAATTTATAAGAAAGTTAAGACATACACTTTGGCTTATACACTACTGTTCAAAAGTTTGGGGTCAGTAAGACTTTTCTTTTGTTTAAAGATTAAAATTAATAAGTTTATTCATTTAAAGGAGACATATTATGCCCCTTCTTACAATATGTAAGTCTCTGGTGTCCCAAGAATGTGTCTGAAGTTTCAGCTCAAAATACTCCACAGATCATTTATTTTGAGTGGAAGCAGAAACAGGCTGTTTTTCGGGCCTGGCTCTTTAAATGCAAATGAGCTGCTGCTCCCCGCCCCCTTTTCCAGAATAGAGCTGCGCCATTACAGCTCGGACCTTCTAAAAAACATCTGTTTTGGTTCTGATTATCATGTTTATCGCGCTGAAATCATGCATTTTAAACCATATGAGTTTAAACTTCTTATATGTGGTTTTCTGAGTGCCCACGGACAGAACGCGGCTGTCACAGCTTGTGAGATAAATAAATCAATAAATGCACTGCTCTGTTGTCTCCTCTGAGGCTGGGACTGGTGTTCCGTGCTCATGTGTGCACATCTGTGCAGCCAACGACAGAACAGTTAGCATGTTTTGCTCAAACTTTCACCATGGCATTAGAACTAATACACCGTTGTCACTTGCAAAATCAAAATGACGGCGCCGTGGGTGGAAACTTACAGATTAAGGGGCGGTAATATATTAATGAGATCCCTTTGCCACCTCACCAAGGGAGCGAAATCTGACGCGCTCCTTTTTTCAGACGCTTGCAGAAAAAGGCTTACCAAAACAAAGTTACTGGGTTAATCTTTTTCACACTTTTTTTACACAGAAGTAAAGGCCTTTACAATGCTACTGTAATATTAACAAAAAAAAAAAATCAAATGAATGCTGTTCTTTTCTGAAAAATGTATCACAGTTTCCGCAAAAATATTAAGCAGCACTGTTTTCAACATGAATAATAATAATAATACATGTTTTTGAGCAGCAAATCATCATATTAGAATGATTTCTGAAGGATCATGTGACACTGAAGACTGGAGTAATGATGCTGAAAATTCAGCTTTGATCACAGGAATAAATTACATTTTAAAATATATTACAATAGAAGACAGTTATTTTAAATTGTAATAATATTTCACAATATTACTGTATTTTTGATCAAATAAATGCAGTCTTGGTGAGCATAAGAGACTTCTTTCAAAAACACACAAAAAAAATCTTACCAATATGCATATACATTTATACATTCAATATAAATTTATGTGAGTTTGAACCCAAAACCATTATTTAAACATTTGTTTTTTTAAACAGTATGCATTTGGCAGACACTTGCACTCAAGGTATACAGGTTTTGCATTCCCTTGGAGTTGAACCCATGACCTTGGTGTTGCTTGCATATTGCATAATGGCCAAAAAAAAAAAAAAAACTGTTTTTGTTGTTCCTGATCTTGATTTTGTCTGATATGATACACATGCTTGTGCTCATAAGTAAATGATCACAGGTGACAGAGCTGTAATATAAACCATCACTCAATCAGATCAATCGTCTAAGGCACAGAATCAGTCAGAACAATTAAGACTACATTCTGTTAAAGAAACAGACATAGTCATGAATATTTAACCCTGAAAAGTGCCAGAACCTCCCCCCTCCCCACCACCACCCCCACTCAACTCTGTCAATTCCCTTCAACAGTTTTCTCTGACTCGAGTTTCTTTAGGCATCTCCTGCAGAGCACTGTTTCTTTTCTTTACAAAGCTCTCTGAATTCCAGCCCACATCTGGAACACATCTTCTGAGGCAGCACTCTACACACTCTAATTAAGGCCATGTATGCCAAACTGTAAATAACCCAAGAAATGATACCCCTCGGCTCAGAGGCCCGACAAGCGGGACCGTGCCGATTGAGATGGTTCGAAATAAGCCGAATATACAAGTTCCTCTAATCATGCAAAGTCTCCTGAGAAAAAACAAAGCCATGAGCAGGCCAAGCTCTCCATGTGTCCGTTAAGTCCTTTACTCTTACAATAAAAAAAAGCATCCAGCTGGGTCCACACAGCTTGACCAATGAACACAGCCCATTCAGATGCTCTTTCCCTCTATCTGTGACCAGTTAACTTTGAATCCCTGTTTTCCAGGCCCTTTAAATCTCCATGTGTGGTGTTTCTGGAGGGAGGTTTCCGAATGGAGTATCTCAGGAGTTTAATGAGATGATAATATTGAAATAATTGCACCCTGGGTTTTACGATGCTTTTCTTTCCAAAGTTCCTTTACAGACACAACAGGACTATTAACGTGGCTCATCATCAGAAGATACTTCACAGGACAACAGGCGCTGTTAACACATGCTCGGAGGGGTTTAATTAACTAATAAAAGTACAGTTCAGCTATTTGACTGTTTACACAACTCATGAGAAATACACAGAATGTTAATGAGTGTCGTAATTTAAATACAGACGTTGTGGGAAGTGCCATCTATTCAACAAGGTACCAAATTAATTTCTTTCTTATTTTTTTTTGTAACATTTTTTAATTAAATATAAATAATCTGACATTTATAGTTTTTTTATTTTGGGTACTGTAACTGGTCACCATTTATTAAATAAATTTAAAAAAACCATCATTTTAATAATCTATATGAAGTGTTATTTTAGTATCACTGAGTTACTATTATAATTTTTATTAATATTTTGAAATATATTTATATATTTCTGTTTTAATTTGAAAGTTTTGGTAATTTGGGTGCGTTTTTATCATTTTGTTTTCTTATACGTCTATATCGTTTTTATTTATTTATATTTCGGTTTTATTTTTATTTTAATACATCAAGGTAAACTAAATGGAAATAAGAAATCTCACATTTAAAAAAAAAATTTTTAGTTAACCTGCCTTTATGTCTTCACTAGTTTATTTTTTACAGCCTTGCGATGTGATACATTTAAATTAAGTCTCTCGATTAATATGGTCATAAAATGGCATTAAAATATAAAAGAATTGGCAACAAGAAGAACAGTCAATTCAAATATTCCTAGATGAATTATAACATGTCGCACCACAGTAGCCTACTCTAAAACTGGCTGAAATTTCATCTCTAATTCTCCAAATACTTTCCAATTCGTTGATCTGAACATATCATCATTTTAATAATCTATATGAAGTGTTATTTTAGTATCACTGAGTTACTATTATAATTTTTATTAATATTTTGAAATATATTTATATATTTCTGTTTTAATTTGAAAGTTTTGGTAATTTGGTTGTGTTTTTATCATTTTGTTTTCTTATACGTCTATATCGTTTTTATTTATTTATATTTCGGTTTTAGTTTTATTTTAATACATCAAGGTAAACTAAATGGAAATAAGAAATCTCACATTTAAAAAAAATTTTTTTTTGTTAACCTGCCTTTATGTCTTCACTAGTTTATTTTTTACAGCTTTGCGATGTGATACATTTAAATTAAGTCTCTCGATTAATATGGTCATAAAATGGCATTAAAATATAAAAGAATTGGCAACAAGAAGTCGTCAATTCAAATATTCCTAGATGAATTATAACATGTCGCACCACAGTAGCCTACTCTAAAACTGGCTGAAATTTAATCTCTAATTCTCCAAATACTTTCCAATTCGTTGATCTGAACATATGGACAAGGACACTGATCATGAGGATGTACTGTCTGTACAGTAATCAACAAACACTCTACTGAGAGCAAGAAAAGGGTCATGTGATTTTCTCTGAGCAGCAGGGTGATGCCAGGACCAGGCGCCACAGAAAATGTTAACATTTAACACAGAGAGGGCATTTCCCCTAAAGAATAGAAAAGCCTGCTAGAATACACTTCTTTTGTTTCTTGTAACAGTTTATTCGTACAGGCCTTGAGAAGTCTAAAACATGTTCTAGATATGTTGGTGGTTAGATCACTGTTCAAAATAAAATAAAATAAAAATTACATATAGATTTACATGCAGCACTGATTACTTATGGGTAATCTATAAGTAATTTATATGTATATATAATAGCCTATCGTATTTTTTCTTATATCTTACATTAGCCTATTAAAACAATATAAGAAAACAAAGATATTACGTAAACATGACTTGTAAACAACAACATTAACAACTAAAACGTTAAAAAACCTTTAACTAAAAAAGGTAACCTACTCACAGTTATGTTAATAAAAATATACGTAAAATTTCAAGCGTTTTGTCAGCTTGATGCACTGAATCAGGGGCGTAGATTACACGGGGTACGCGGGGGACGTGTCCCCCCCCACTTTTAATATCACGTAAATTCGTCCTCCGCACTTTTTCGGGCAAGTGTGTTCGCATAGAGGTTTTCAAGAGTCGGTGTGAATAAATATAGATTTAAATTCAAGGAGACAGGATAGTCTGTGCATGATCTGATGTTTTATTCGGACCCAGAATAAGGCGAGATGAACATCGCGGAGCGCTAAACACTCCGTGCAGTGTATGTTTCATTCATACTCGAAGCCGGAGGGCGCTCTCGCGCAGAAAGTCGTACGAGGAAATTCCTAATATGGACAAATGCGTCCAGCTATCTCTGTATGAAAACAGTTGTTTTCAGAAAAACAGAAACGTTTGGAAACATGAAGACATTAAACATACGATTGCGACAATATATGGTTTATTTGTGTTTGTCAAGTCATCTCCAGGTAATAAATAAAGTAAATGAACAATGCAGTGCTAATTGACATAGCATTTATCATAGTATAGAAACTATTCTGCCTTATGTGATTAAAAAAAGTGTTTGTAGTATATAAACAAATCATTATTATTGGTTCTAAGTCAATTAAAACTTAGAAATTAGAGAACAATTAAAGTTGCCTATACACCAGTCAAAAGTTTTTGAACAGTACTTTTAATGTTTTTTTAAAGAAGTCTCTTCTGTTCACCAAGCCTGCATTTATTTGATCCAAAGTACAGCAAAACAGTAAAATGTTGAAATATTTTTACTAGGCTATTTAAAATAACTATTTTCTATTTGAATATATTTTAAAATGTAATTTATTGGGATTTCAAAGCTAAATTTTTAGCATCATTACTCCAGTCACACGATCCTTCAGAAATCATTCTGATTTGCTGCTCAAAAAACATTTATTATTATTATTATGATGTTGAAAATAGAATTTTTTCAGGTTTCTTTGATGAATAGAAAGTTCAGAAGAACCGCATTTAGGCTATCTGAAATGGAAATCTTTTGTAACATTATAAATTACTTTATCATCACTTTTAATCAATTTAAAGCATCCTTGCTAAATAAAAGTGTTCATTTCTATCATTTATTTTCCAAAAAAATAAAAATTATACTGACTCTAAGCTTTTGAATGGTATAGTACAGGGGTGGCGAACGTTGGTCCTGGAGAGCCGCAGCCCTGCTAAGATTTGCTTCAACCCTAATCGAACACACCTGAGCAAGCTAATCAAGGTCTGAACGGTTACTAGGAAGCTACAGGCAGGTGAGTTTTAATTAGGGTTGGAGCTGAACTCTGCAGGGCAGGACCGGAGTTCGCCACCCCTGCTATAGTGTATAATGTAACAAAAGCTTTTTATTTCACATAAATACTGATCTTTGGATCCTTCTATTCATCAAAGAATCCTGAAAACATTTACTCAACTGTTTTAAATATTGATAATAATAGTAATAATTCAAAAAGGTTTCTTGAGCAGCAAATCAGCATATTAGAATGATTTCTGAAGCATGTGACACTGAAGACTGGAGTAATGATGCTGAAAATTCAGCTTTGATCACAGCAATCACTTTAAAATATATTCAAATAGAAAGAAGTTATTTTAAATAGTAAAAATATTTCACGACATTACTGCTTTTGCTGTACTTTGAATCAAATAAATGCAGGCTTGGTGAGCAGAAGAGACTTCTTTATAAAACATTAAAAATCTTACTGTTCAAAAACTGTTGACTGGTAGGTTATATAGATTACAGAAATGTTATATTGTAATGTTATTTCTTATATATAAACATTTCTGTCCCCCTCACTTCTGAAATGATGACTACGCCCCTGCACTGAATATTTACATTATTAGAGCACTATTAATAGGGTGACCATACGTGCCATTTTCCCAGGACGCGTCCTGGCCAGGATTTCTATATTGCCTAAAATATCTAGGTTTTGGCTTTATTTGTGTGTGCAGACCGATCGGTGTATGACATCTAAATACCTCGAGAGCATTTTGAAAGCATAAGGAACTGTCTGTATGGTATTTTGATGTTGGTAGGTTATATAGATTACAGAAATGTTATATTGTAATGTTATTTCTTATATATAAACATTTCTGTCCCCCTCACTTCTGAAATGATGGCTACGCCCCTGCACTGAATATTTACATTATTAGAGCACTATTAATAGGGTGACCATAAGTGCCATTTTCCCAGGACGCGTCCTGGCCAGGATTTCTATATTGCCTAAAATATCTAGGTTTTGGCTTTATTTGTGTGTGCAGACCGATCGGTGTATGACATCTAAATACCTCGAGAGCATT
>NW_015505793.1:621768-651768 GCF_001515645.1 Sinocyclocheilus grahami
AAGCTACAGGCAGGTGAGTTTTAATTAGGGTTGGAGCTGAACTCTGCAGGGCTGCGGCTCTTCAGGACCGGAGTTCGCCACCCCTGCTATAGTGTATAATGTAACAAAAGCTTTTTATTTCACATAAATACTGATCTTTGGATCCTTCTATTCATCAAAGAATCCTGAAAACATTTACTCAACTGTTTTAAATATTGATAATAATAGTAATAATTCAAAAAGGTTTCTTGAGCAGCAAATCAGCATATTAGAATGATTTCTGAAGCATGTGACACTGAAGACTGGAGTAATGATGCTGAAAATTCAGCTTTGATCACAGCAATCACTTTAAAATATATTCAAATAGAAAGCAGTTATTTTAAATAGTAAAAATATTTCACGACATTACTGCTTTTGCTGTACTTTGAATCAAATAAATGCAGGCTTGGTGAGCAGAAGAGACTTCTTTATAAAACATTAAAAATCTTACTGTTCAAAAACTGTTGACTGGTAGGTTATATAGATTACAGAAATGTTATATTGTAATGTTATTTCTTATATATAAACATTTCTGTCCCCCTCACTTCTGAAATGATGACTACGCCCCTGCACTGAATATTTACATTATTAGAGCACTATTAATAGGGTGACCATACGTGCCATTTTCCCAGGACGCGTCCTGGCCAGGATTTCTATATTGCCTAAAATATCTAGGTTTTGGCTTTATTTGTGTGTGCAGACCGATCGGTGTATGACATCTAAATACCTCGAGAGCATTTTGAAAGCATAAGGAACTGTCTGTATGGTATTTTGATGTCATACACCGATCGGTCTGCACACACAAACTATTTTAGGCAATATAGAAATCCTGGCCACGACACCTCCTGGGAAAATGGCACGTATGGTCACCCTACAATTAAAATGTTCTGAAGTTATCCTCCTTTACAGCAGTCATTACAAAAGATTCCTGAAAAAGCTATACTAATGGTAAACTACCGAAGAACAAATCGCTAGTTTACCGCGTAACATTGTCCCCTGGACTGTGATGGAGATGTTTGCTTCCCAAACTTCCCAAACAACCGCTTTGTCAAGCGCAGTCAGCTAAAACCCGACAAAAAGCCGCACTAGAACCAGACTGGTTCATTAATGTTTACCGCAGACATGTACTTACAAAGTGAAGAAAATCCTAGAGATATCTGGTCATCCTTAAGCGAGCGAAACATCTGAGATTTTCACTGCCATTCTTCAGTCTCATGTGTGTGTGAGTGCAGGATGCGGCTCGACATCGCCCTCAGTCGTCCAGAACAACAAACCGCTTCAAGATGTGCTTGCAAGCTACTTTCAGGAGCAAAGAAGAATGCAGTATGAGGTTAAAGGGTTAGTTCACCCAAAAATGAAAATTGGCTTGTGTTTTACTCACCCTCGAAGCATCCTAGATATATATGACTTTCTTCTTTCAGACGAATCCAGTTGGAGTTATATTAAAAATTGTCCTGGCTATTCCAAGCTCTATCATTGCAGTCAGCGGGTGTTGCAGTTGAACAGTCCTCAAGTCGTCAAATAAAGTGCGCGCATTCATAATAAAACGTACTTCACACGGCTCCGGGGGGGTGAATAAAGGCCTTCTGTAGTGAATCCATGTGTTTTTGTAAGAAAAATATCCATATTTCAAACGTAATAAACACTTTTCTCTCACTTCCGTTATCTTTCATTTGCGGAATTGATGTGATTTGTGTGCATGCATTCTCAACCTTTACAGTTAATGTGTCTTGTTTTGCTGTCCTCTCTGATGCACCGGTGGTGTCTATTTTCATGATGTCTCCATAAATGCATGCTAGAAACAACACGAAAAATATCACCTGAAGATCTTAAATAGTTATACAGAAAATGTATGCAGCGCTACAGTATTGCAAAATGACAAAATCATAAAATCCCCTGACATTATATAACTTACCCATGATGGTGATGCAGAACATAATTGCAATTATACAGTATTTTCAATCAAAATAATAAATAAACATAAAAATAAACAGCAGTTATAAAATGTAAAATAATAATATATGATGGGATTGGATTATTTAATTGTAGTCTGCATGGTTTGTGAGTTATCAGCAATTAAGCGTAAAATTACTTATTATACTGCCAGCTAATATCAGGCAGTTTTCATTGCGCTTGACTGAGAAATAGGTGCGATATGGGACCATCCAAATCTGATTTGTTTGTGTTTTACAGTTACTGTTGCCCAGGTATGTTTAGGACAGAAAAATAATAGGGCAACTGAGAAGTAAATGAAAGCATAGAAGGTTAAAACAGCTATGCTGCGTGCACCCCTAACTAGATAATTTTAATATGAATATGGGAAGAAGATTTATGTGTTGAAAAAGACACATGAAAGACACATTTGAGTGAATAAATGGGTTTTATTTCATCCCAATAAATAGAAAATCAAATATAGAACAGTGAACAATGATTAGAATGAACAAAAAATATGTTCTTCAAGTAACCCTTGCTTTTGAACCTTTTTGTTGGCTCTGGCAACAACATTTTTAGCATAGTCACCTGTGGTGCCCACGTCCATGTGCTCATATATTCCCCCTGAAACAGACCTAGATGAAGGACCTAGACGTCCCTACTGGACCTACTTGCAAAGGGCATAGCCATGTGTGGAAAATTGCTTGCTTCCGCAATTGTATCTGCCCACAGCACTGACTTGCCAAACATGCAGATTCCATAACTCCAGCTTACGGTGCCATGTAGTGCCCATTGCTTGAGACAACAGGTCCCGTTGTAAGGAAACATGCCACGGAGGGAGTTGTTAGGAGTTCTATCTGCTCCAGAAATCATGGCTGGTTGCGCTGAATTGGCCCAACCAGCCATGATTTCTACAGTCTCCTGTTCCTCCTTGAACTTGTGCAGCACCAATGGCATGATCTTGACTGGGGGGAAAAGCATATTTGTGCTTTTTTGGCCAGCAGCTAGATAGCACATCCCCTTCCAGGGGGGCACTTGTCAGAAGAACAGGGGGCAATGCATGTTCTCCAAGGCAAACAAGTCGACCTCCGCTTCCCTAAACAGGCTCCAGATGAACTAGATCATTTAACCTCCATTCCCCGTGAACCACACCAGCATGTCAGCATGACAGCATGTCCGCGCTGCAGTTTAGATGGCCGGGGAAATGGACCATACATCCAACTGTATGGATGGATGGTTCCTGTCCATCCACAAGAGGAAAACTTCTGCCAGCCACTGTAGCGAGCGTAAACAAATACCCCCTTAGTGGTTGATGTAAGACACCACTGTCGTGTTGTCCATCTGAACAAGAACATGACGATTTTTTACCAATGAAAGGAAGACACAGCCTTCAGCTCTAGGCAGTTTATGTGCCACACTGACTGCACACTCGTCCAAGTGGCACAAGGCTGCGGAGATGGTATGTCATTGCAAAGGGCTCATCAGCCCATTAACAATGCATCTGTTGTCACAACTGACCACTCTGTCCATCGAAATCCCTTGTTCGTACATTGTTCTGTTGAACCAGGGAGCCAGTGTACTAATATAGCCACAAGTCACTAAGACACGACCACGTGCTGTGGCACACAGTCTTTCAGCTCATAAACAGAAGCTCAAAACCGGCACACAACTGTGGCTGCAACCATCAGTCCCAGCAACCTCTGAAAACACTTCAGAGGAACCGATCTCCTCAGTTTGAATGAAGCGAGAGTGCTCAGTAAAGACTGTACATGCTCCTGAGAAAGACAAACTTGCATTGCTCGCAAGAATAGGGTCATATCCAAGAACATAATGCTTTGTGTGGGATGAAGCATGCTCTTCTGCAATGGTCTAGAAGCTGAAGTTTGTGGCTTTCTAGCACATCCTGAAATTGAGCCATAAGCCAATAATCCAGATAGTTCAGAATGCGCATTCAGCTTTGCATTTTGGAAAAGTTCTCGGACACAAAGCCAGCCCGAAAGGGAGGACTTTAAACTGATAAGATGATAAGACAGGGCTATCTGGAAAGGAAAATAAGCATTTTTTAAATCCACTGAAACAAACCAGTCCCCGGGCTGAATATCTGGATCTGCTTCATGTTGATCATTCTGAATGTACACTTTGCCAGTGCACAATTTGGAGGTCTCAAATCCAAAACGAGATGGAGACTATCGTCCCTTTTTTGGGATTAGGAAATCGCAACTGCACAGACTGCTTTCCCTGTGCTCTTGTGGCACTCTCTCTATCACCTCTTTTGCCAGGAGAGAGTGGATCTCTGCTCACAAATCGGGTGTGCCCCGATCTGGCAAGTGGGGTGGTCTGCATGCAAACTGAAGTGTATAAGCGCTTGTGATCATACTCACCATCCTACGTTGACAACTGCACAAGCTGGACCACCAGAATTGAGAATGAGATAATGCACAGGGGTTGCACCCTGCATAATGTGCAAATGAGAGTAAGAGTGAGGAGGGAAAAAGCCCTGATGTTGAGACATGTTTGTTTTAGTTTTTTTATAGTGAACTTTTTTATTGGCAACAAAGAACTCAAACATTTCCAGAGTCTGTTACCTGCACCATGCAAGGGAACAGATGGGTGCAACACAGCAAGGTGAACTCTCTTGCATAGTGGATCTTCGTCCATTTCACCATAGCAATCAGGAACAAGGCTGGGACCTAATATATCGACATACCAACTCGAAAGGGAGCACTGAGTTCACAGAAAGTTCTGCTGCCGTGCTACAGAAAACTTATAGAAACACTCATGTAAACAGTAGTTGCTATAGAAACAATACATCGTCTTGTCTAAACCACATGAATCATATTGTCGTGTCAAAACCACATAGATCCCATTATAATATTATAAACTTATATTATTCCGTCTGCAGTGTCTGCATGCAGACCCTCTGACAGTAAGCACAACATTCGCTTCCAGTGTTTTCTATAACAAACTATAAAATATTTTCTATAAAAACACCCTGGCAGTGGCAAATAGCTTTGGTTTTATGTTTAATTTGATTACATTAATGTTATAAATTGAGATTTGCAAGAAATATTTTAACTGCTACAATGTAAAAGAAATACTGCTGTAAAAAAGCACCTTATTTGCTTTAAGCGTTTCCAAACCAAATGTCATTGCACTTTTGTTCATATAGCAGTACTTTAAAAAAAAGTGCACAATACAACTTCAACTTTTGAATTCATTATTGAATTTTGTGCATAACAATTCGATTAATCACAGAAAATCATGCGATTAATCACAATTAAAAAAAATTTTTTTTTATCGTTGCCCATCACTAAGTAATATGCATTGTTGCATGAATAATAAACAACTGATAAAATTATCCACTCCTATAACTGGAGCCATGTTTTCAGGTACATTC
Source organism: Sinocyclocheilus grahami (assembly GCF_001515645.1). Taxonomy (NCBI): domain Eukaryota; kingdom Metazoa; phylum Chordata; class Actinopteri; order Cypriniformes; family Cyprinidae; genus Sinocyclocheilus; species Sinocyclocheilus grahami. The sequence goes on from NW_015505793.1 coordinate 627,116, forward strand.
ATAATCCTGTGAAACTTTTTTGGCTGTTGGCATTAATAATGTGTTTTAATGTCGGTAATAATTTCACCACCAACAACGAATCTAAGTTTCTGAGTTTCCATGTTCCATTACGAAAATTAGCTATGGATTTAACACAAATAAAAAAACAAACAAACATCATGGTTCTTGTAACCACGGTAACCGCAAATTAACCATGGTTTTGATACTTCAATTAATAATTTACAAAGAAGTATTATAATATAATTTTTTTTGTGGTTATAAAAACAGACCTAAGCCAACAATAGCCTTTCAAATGACTTAAAATGCATTATATAAAAACAATGCGGCAAGAATGATTGGTTAATTAATAATTACATGGATTTAACACAAATAATAATAAAAAAAACATCATGGTTCTTGTAACCACGGTAACCGCAAATTAACCATGGTTTTGATACTTCAATTAATAATTTACAAAGAAGTATTATAATATAATTTTTTTGTGGTTATAAAAACAGACCTAAGCCAACAATAGCCTTTCAAATGACTTAAAATGCATTATATAAAAACAATGCGGCAAGAATGATTGGTTAATTAATAATTATATGGTTTCATTCAACAACACTGTTAAAATACATAATGTAATACAAAAGAAACAATTTATGTACATTACATGTTATTACAAATGCCTGCAAAGGGAGCCAAAGGCCATGTAGTTGCTGCTGCTACACTTACAGGACAATCAAATCCTTGTAGGCTATTGACCAAACATTTAATTCAAATATCCACTTAATCTTTCATTTTTGGCCACTTTTTTGTTATAGATAGCTGACAGACACAGCCTCTATAATTTCTTCAACAAAAAAACATGTGGACATCACAACCCTTACAAAAATTAACCATGGTTTTATCGTAGTAAAACTGCTTCATTTTCTTTTGCATGATTTCTGAATGCGCGAGACTATAAAATCAGACAACTGTATTAATAAAATCATAGCCATGGGTAACTGTCTAGATTTGTAATTAGTAAATAATACAATTTATTTATTTATTCACTTTTATATTTTATTAAAGTTTTATTTTGACCCCTATAGTAGTTTTTTTTTTTTTTACTTCCATAATATTTGAGGAAGGGGGGCACAATAATACAGTTCTGCTTAGGGCACCCATTTGACCAGCAGCAGCCCTGATTGTGATAAATAACAGACACATGATTTGAGTAAATTAATGAATTGTATGTAATACGATCGTCATTACTATAATTACAGGAAATACACTGCAGCTCTGTAGTATCATTAAAATGGTAATATTTTGAAAACTCGAACTCTTAAATGGCTTGGAAAGATTATATTAGCAATCTAATATCTATATTTAACTAACCATACCACTACAGTAGGCCTAATATAAAAAAATGAATGAAATGAGTTGTTGTACTCATTCCACTAATGTAAGGGTTTTACAGGTTCATATATGTTCTTCATTAACCCTTGCTTTTGAACCATTGGGCTCTGGCGACAACATCATTGGAGTAGTCTTGTCCTGTGGTTTTGGCATCGATATTCTCATACGCACTGACTCTACTCACACCGTTGTTGTAGGCTGCTATTCCCCCTAAAACAGACATAAAACATTCAATCAGTTTTTCTTGGACAATTTATAGATTGATTAATTGATTAATATTCATCTATCAAATCAGCATTCTTGCGCTTCTCTGTTCTCTGATGAATCCAATGTGTGTAGTTTCTGAAACAAGGTACATTTGTGGTTTCCGAGAGTGGAAGTGTACTACCTTTAAAGCATTGCTCTTGTGTCCACTTGGGGAACTTTACTTTAATTTCTTTAATTAAGCCAATGAGTATCTCTGTAGCTTGTGTGACATGTCGCTCACTGTCCCATGCACCAACTGGAGTGTGATTTTGGCTTTTGTCAACCTGGAAAAAAAATGAAGCTTTGAAACAACAGAAATATTTAGTAACACTTTGCATGGACGATTATTGTGACTACTTAAGCACGGTGACCGTGATTTCACCAAGTACAACATGTTCCTGGATCAACATCCTTATTGATCCTGGAACAACATTCCAATCAACCAATCATAATTAAGGGATACGTTTTCAAGAAATGTCCGTTTTAGGCTTAAAATCAGGGTTACATGCTTCTACACCCTTGTTATTCACCTATTATTTCTCTCTGATTTTAAGAATAAATTATGGGTAGGGTTAGGTTTAGGGGTAGGGGTAGGGATTGGGTTAGGCATATATTTTTGGACAGTAATGTTGATCCATGAACATGTCTTACTTAAAACCACTTAAAATCCTTGAACCGTATTTTATCTACACACTCATATAAGTCTAATCCTAAATCTACCTGTGAATTAAATTTTAAATAGAGTAGATCTATTGGTGTAATGAACCTGCATGAGGCCAAAGCCATTGCCTGTGGGATCCCTCCCATTCTTCAGAACGGCTCCAGCTCTGGAATCTCTAGATATGATGGCAGCAATCACAGCCGGGTCCATCTGCTTTGCTCTGCCAACTTTGGTGATCATGTTCTTGTATTTCTCCATCCGGGCCAGATCATTCTCAGCCAGTTTTTAAGATGCTTCAACCCCTATGACAAATTTAAATCATTGTTAATATATACTGTACCATGGTGCACATTACATATATTGTAATTAAACTGAGTCATATGTGATTTGTATGCAGTCATGCATTCTTACCCTTTACGGTTAATTTGACCTGCTTTGCTGTCACCTCTGATGCACCGGTGGTGTCTATTTTCAAGATGTCTCCATAAATGCTTGCTAGAAACAACACTACCAAGCCCTTTCAAGTCAATAAATAATTATTCATAACTCCGTGGCGGTTGGAGGAAATCTTTCTAGGTAGGGCGCCACATCCAACAATTTTAGCATACATCCCGGTATGATTTATCCCATTATAACAAAAGGAAAAGTATTAAGACTTGAAATATTTTAAATAAACTGTTTATCAAGTTAAAGATTGAGGATAATTCCCACAAAACGATATTTTCTGCAAGCTTTTTTCAACATAAATTAAAACATTTTTTAGTTTTCATAATTCACAATTTATGTATATGGTGCAACAACAAAAAACGGTGAGGAAAAAAAAAAAGTTACATTTGTTTAGAGCATTTTCTATACATATATAAATAACTACAAGTCAAACTGCAAACTGCAAACTGCAAACAGGACCACACTGAACTGCCAACACAATGAAGAAACCGCCCCTGGTCATATTTAAGCAGTGTTACACTATCACAAATTTCGAGACAATATCGTATAATAACAGTCAACACCTGATATTATATAACTTACGCATGATGTTGACTTGCTGTGAAAGAGCAAATCACTGAGTTTGCTGAGACTTTTCACTAAATCAGATCTCAGCACGGCCTGATTATATATGATCACAGAAGGAGTGGATTCTCTGCTTGTCTCAGATGTTCTTCCTCTTAGGTGTGGAGAAATGAAAGGTGGAGTTTCCTTGTTTATGTCTTATTAGAGCACACCCTGGCCATTAATGATAAGTGAGCAAGTTTATCAGATTTATCAGGTGCTTTATACACACTCTAAAAAATGCTGGGTTAAATACAACCCAGTGCTGGGTAAAATAGGGACAAACCCAACAATTGGGTTGTTTTGACCCAGCGGTTGGGTTAAATGTTTAACCCAACATTCTGGGTAGTAACCCAACCGCTGGGTCAAAACAACCCGATTGCTGGGTTTGTCCCTATTTTACCCAGCATTTTTTAGAGTGCACCTCAAAAACGTAAAACATCACATCTGATGAAACTGCTAGATTCTACTGTAGGGAAAGCTCTAACTTTGCAGGTGCAGGCAAAAGAAGGAAGTGAAGAGAAATAAAATGAAACTTTGTGGGAAATCTTAGCAGTGCAAATGCGAGCCAAATTTCAACTTCTCTGATCAAATGGTTCTAGGATTGTTTAATTATTTGATCAAATTTGGCAGTCATTCTCGTAAAAGCACTTTCAATGAAAGGGCCCAAAACAATAAATAAACAAAAACAGACAAATTTACATTATAACAATATAATTGCATAAACAATATATGATTAGACTGAACTTGATGACTTAATTAGAGTCTGTGTTGTTTGTGAGTTACAAGCAATTAGGCATACAATTACACATTATAATGCCGGCAAGTAATAGCAAGTTGTCATTGTGCTTGGCTGAGTATTATGCTAACCAATGCTAAATATAATGTTACCTTATGCAAAACAATATATAACAATGATTTCACAGTGACAAAAATGTTTTGCATGGATTATCTACATTCTAAAAAATGCTGGGTTATTTCAACCCAACTTTGGGTCAAATATGGACTAACACAACTTTTGGGTTAAAAATGTAATGTAAAAATTTAACCCAACAGTTTTTAGAGTGTATGATTAGTGTGTCTATTTAAAGTCCAGATGTAGACTAATCAGCCTAAAGATCATCTTATATGTGTCTTATGTGCCTCATATTATGATCATTGTGGCATTATCTTTTCAAATAGAGTAAAACAGTTCCTCTGACCAACCTGCATGAGGCCAAAGCCATTGCCATGGTCGCCTAACCCATCCTTGAGAGCAGCTCCAGCTCTGGACTCTCTAGATATGATGGCAGCAATCACAGCCGGGTCCATCTGCTTTGCTCTGCCAACTTTGATGATCTTACTCTTGTATTTCAAGTTTTTTGGAAGCCTCGACACCTTTGAATGGAAATCGTTGATATAAATTGCAATGCATGTAACATAAGTTACTGAACACACCAGTTAAGCAGTCATACCCTTTACGGTTTATTTGTCTTGTTTTGCTGTTGCCTCTGATGCACCGGTGAAGTCTATTTTCATGATGTCTCCATTAATGCATGCTAGAAAATACATGGTAAGTATATCGTCTGAAGGCCTTTAAAAAGTCTGTAAATAGTTAAATGCATAGGCTACTGCACTTTTACTACATTTAGAATTTCTTTAAATGTCATATTAACTACGGTTAAGTCATTGAGTTACAGCACCGCAGTAACGAGTCACATTAATTCAATAACGGCTGCAGCTGACTTATAAGTGTTTATGATGAAAAGTCATTCGTTCGGTAATCGGTTCACTGAAAAGATTCGACTCATGATTCTGATTCACTAATAAAAACATAACAAGTCATAAGAATCGTTTGTTGGGGTATCACTGTATATTTGTTATTCACTATAGAGCCAACTCAAAAGAGTTGTTTCACCAGCACTACATATGTACAGTACAGGTTTTAAAACAACTATAAACATATAATACACACTGTTTCTCAATATCGGATATAACAGCTACAGATGCATGATATTTTCATCTCCTTCAAGCAGAATACACAAGAAGCACGTTCAACTCGGACGGTTGTCGTGGTAATAAACACCGTAAACAGCAACCGTTCGCGTGTCAGCGCTTAATGCACATCATATATGAAAAGCATTTTAGGGGGCCCTTGGCTTTTGGGGGCCCAAAAAATACATTTATTTTTAGTTATTTTAACTGCAAATTAAAATAAAACTGAAAAAAGAATGAAAAGGCAATTATACATTTACACACCTATTAAATCAACCAAAAAAAGTAACTGCATATGTGTCCTCTACTTGGTTCCTTCTTATAAATGAGTAAGCGGCATTTAAAACAACTATAAACATATAATACACACTGTTTCTCAATATCGGATATGACAGCTACAGATGCATGATATTTTCATCTCCTTCAAGCAGAATACACAAGAAGCAAGTTCAACTCCGACGGTTGTCGTGGTAATAAACTCAGTAAACAGCAACCGTTCGCGTGTCAGCGCTTAATGCACATCATATATGAAAAGCATTTTAGGGGGCCCTTGGCTTTTGGGGGCCCAAGGCGGTCACCTACCTTTGCCTAATGGGTAAGTCCACCCCTGGTACAGTAGACAAGAGAAAACGTGTACTGTGTCTTTAAGATCAATTCCAGTCATCACAGCCAGTCTATGAAAACCAGGAAGCACAACACTGCAAGTAGCTTGACATGTTATAAAATGAAGTCACTGATTTGATAGTATTCAATCTAAACTATATCGCGCTATTTCCGCATGAACATATGAACATAATGTTTGTAAATACTCAGATGAGGTTGTTTCTTTTGATTTTACACGTTTTGGAAGCAGGTGTTTTTGCAGTAGATTGCAAACAGTTCAACATTTTGTACTTAATTTCTGATGATTTGAGACCAACTTTAGGCTGCTACTCTGATCCAGTGGTCAAGTCACCAAACATCGATCAACTTGCATCAGTGAGCACAGTGTTTCATAACGCCAATGCACAGGTATGTTGTATTATTGCTCATCAAAAAACATAAATATGCATTATACATACTATGCAAAGCTTTGTTGGTAGTGTACATTTAAGTCACAGGTGCACACTACTGTTGTGTTCTTTTAAAGCAAGCTGTTTGTGGACCTAGTAGGGTGTCTTTCCTAACAAGTTGAAGACCAGACACCACAAAGCTGTATGATTTCAACTCCTACTGGAGAGTCCATGCAGGGAACTACACTACACTTCCTCAGTACTTCAAGTCTAATGGATACACCACTTTATCAGTTGGCAAAGTCTTCCATCCTGGTAACTAGTCCATCTGATGTATGCATGCATGATCATGTCACAATGCAAAAAATCCTAAAAACTTGACTTTGCTATGCCTTCTTTTTTCCCCCTTTTCATTTTGATGTGAAATATGACCTGGGCATTTATTTTTGATTACCTTATAATCCTTTCATGTGTTAACTGTCTTGTTTGATGTTTAAACTAATACTGTTTCTCTTTCACGTGCTCGTCCTCAAGGCATTGCCTCCAACCACTCGGATGATTACCCGTACAGCTGGTCTGTACCGCCGTATCATCCACCCTCTTTTAAATATGAAAAGAGGAAGGTCAGTGTGTGAATTAGTGTGGATATGTGTACAGTACACACTTCCTCCTCAGTGTCTGTGCTTTCAGTCCCATGCTGTGTTTAAATGTCCCTTGGTAAAGCCACACCTGTCCTAGCAATCAGATGTATGGCTTTGGTTTTATATCTGGGATTTATTTGGAGGTTGTAATTTTGACTTAATCTTAGGTTCAGATCATCATAGACAATTCTAAACCAGTAAAACAATGTCCAACAAAATATTCGAAGACCATTTATATAATATATTATTACCAGAAACATAACTATAATATATATATATATATATATATTTTTTTAGTCATTTATCAGACGCTTTTACAAGTGAGGACAACAGAAGCAATCAATTGTAGCATTAAAACAACTAAATACAGATCCAAAACTAAAAGCTAACACTTTATAAATACTACCTTTTTACACATTTTGGACATGATTCATGATTTTTGAGTATGGTCTATTATCATCTGAACCTAAAATGAAATATTAAATAATACATATTTATATACAAATATATTTTTTATTTATATATTTTATAATGAAATATTTTTATTTATTTAATTTTATAGGTTTTTATATAATCATACAGGTAAATTAATTAACCACAATTCATTTCAAGAACTGTATGCTCTTAAAAACAATATTTATCAAGGGGAAAAATTTCAGTTTGCATTTTGATTGCATGTTTGTTTTTTTATTAAGCTAGATTGTTGTAATATTTTATTAATAATAAAGTAATAGCAATTTAATTTAATGTTATTGATATTAATAATTAATTATTAAGTCATCGTGCGGCCCACATGCAACCAGACTCGTGGCTGAGAACCACTACTGTAAACCTTTATTATTACTGTTTGATCTCTCACACTTAATACAATTCGGACACCCGCTGGTTAAATTGTCTTATAATTATTTGAGAGCTTCTTGTGTTTCCAAAATCTGCTGTGCAAAATACATTATACTTAGTTTAAGTGTGGATAATTTTCAGTGTAAAATATTTAATATAGAAAAATGACCCACCTAACATTTAATATGTTTATAAAGGAAGTTACTTTTAGTAAATAACATGCATAAAGTACAAGTGTCTGAGATGCCTTTGGGAACCCTTCCTGACATAGAGAACACAGCAGAGGCCATACGACTCCTGAAGTCTATGAAGGACTCTCACAATCCTTTCTTCCTGGCTGTTGGCTTCTATAAGCCACATATTCCTTTCAGAATCCCACGGGTAAGTGCTTTTCAATGAAGCGTGACATACTGTATGAGCACCTGTTAAATCACTGAATCTGGGAAATCCTGTGTTTTTATAGGAGTACCTAAAGCCTTATCCTATCGAGAGTATGACGCTGGCTCCAGACCCAGATGTTCCCAAGAAGCTTCCTAATGTGGCCTACAACCCCTGGACTGACATCCGCAAGAGGGAAGATGTTCAGGCGTTAAATCTGAGCTTTCCTTATGGCCCCATTCCTAAAGACTTTCAGGTATCATGCAAAAATACGATGTTCACGCTTAGAGATTTTGTACTACAATTTACATTGAGTTTGCTTTGGGTAATTAGAGGTTATTCCCTTTTCAATTGTATGAAGTTATAATTTGGTTTTAGAAGTTAAGTTTGGACCTACCTGAAAAGACCTTAAATCCCATTTCTTGTAGAATCAATATGAACTCCCCCCCCGACAGCACTACTTTGCCTCTGTATCATACGTGGATGCTCAAGTTGGAAAGATTCTGCACAGCCCTTGACGAGTTTGGCCTCGCCGAGGACACTATAGTGGTGTTCAGCTCAGATCACGGTTTGTTCAAGAGAGTTCTGGCAATTCAGCTCATTGTTAAATATTACATCCATTAGGTGGCAGTATTGAAGCATTTGGTTTATATTGAAGCTCAGAATTTCAGTGTTCTGTGGGCTTCTCAGAAGTTCTTCTCAGAAATTATGCTGTCACTTTTTTTTTTCATTTAGCATAAATTGCATTTTGAATTGTTGGTTAAGATTGTCATATATATGTCAAGTGTGTGTGTGTGTATGTGTTTTTCTTGTAATAGTGCTTATACATAACATATTAATATGCTCACTTTTAATGCATGAAGAATTTATATTGATTTGGTCCCAAATCTGTCTGTCTGTCTATCTATCTATCTATCTATCTATCTATCTATCTATCTATCTATCTATCTATCATCTATCTGTCTGTCTATATATAGTATGAAATCTTATTTCATACTATATATGTATAACATTTATTCATTTATTGAATCACATTATTATATTTAATGAGCAGCTGCTCATTATTTGCTCATTCGCAAATATATTAATATAAATTATATTACAAAATTACATTAGAATAATTACAGTATAAATTAAATAATGAAAGAATAATGCAATATTGTAATTAAATTAATTATTACAACTAAATGCATATTTAATATTATTGGTACTATTTTAAACATTTCAATTATTCATTATTTAATATTTCTGGAAATACCCCATATGTTGTATGATAGCATGTTTATAAAACATTTTCTTTAATATTATTTACTTCTTTTTAATTATACTTTTTTAAGTTTAAATCACAATTCTGCATTCTATTTGCTACCTCAGTTCAAAGTTCATTCATTAGGTCGCATTTATGTTATACTTTAAATCAGAGAAACTGCGAGCAAAGACTGTCTGAAATGATTATTCTTTGAGATTTGGAGTAGTTTTCTCACGGTTAACTCTCTCTCGCTCTTGCTCTCGCTCTCTCTCTCTCTCTCGCTCTCTCTCGCTCTCTCTCTCTCTCTCTCTCTCTCTCAGGTTGGTAATTAGGAGAACATGGCGAGTGGGCCAAATACAGCAACTTTGATGTGGCCACCCGAGTGCCATTGATCGTGTACAAGCCAGGTGTGACCTCACGTTTCCCTCGGCCTGGGGAGAAGACGTTCCCCTTCATCGATGTGTTTCAGGGCACGTGGGAGCAGTTTGGCAAAGGTAATGTTACTCAAAGCAGCCGTCAACACGCAAAGACCGCAGCATCCTTCACGAGAACCTGAGACTCCGACCGACGTCACTCAAGCGTGTGATATCAACTTTCTGGAAAAAGATGTTATGGCTAAAGTATCGGCCCATTTAGAGCTTTGATTCCTATTTTGCTTCAGTGTTTTTTTGTGCAATGCGAATGTTTGACTGAGAGTGTACTGTGAGCACATGCATCTGCTGATGGTTTTCCTTTCTTTCAGCTCTCAAGTGCACATTTGTGGCAATCTTTAGAAAACACCCAGCATAAGCAGCTGGAGTAATGACTGTAATGATAATGCCACCGCATCGAGAAGCTAATAAGTCCTGAGAGTTATTGCTCTCACAGTGGGTTCTGTATTGTTGCTTGTTGTTGCTCTAATGAACTGCGCTATATTCGGTAACCATATCAGTAAATTTCATGTACATTTCAGAACTAAGAGAATAGTGGCTAAATTCAGTGTGAGGATTTCATGCTCATTTGTTTGTATTTTATGGTGTATGTTAAAGCAACACTTTAGTTACATAAAAAAAAAAAAAAAACTCCATACAGATGAGTTTTAGCACTAGTGATGTATAAAGCTTCAAAACAGACCTGCTATAAGCTCCTTGGCTATTTAATGTGGCTTCTGTGAAAGTATACAATATCATCGGATCACCGTGATCTCAGCTTCATTTTTATAATTGTGTTTTAATTGGACAATTTATAGTAATTCACCAATCGGAAGAGGTATGGTATATATCTTACCATAGATATATACACATATTTTCACAAAAATATTAAGCAGTGCAACCATTTTCAGCCTAGATAATTATAAATGTTTCTTGAGCAGCAAATCAGCATATTATAATTATTTCTGAAGGATCATGTGACACTGAAGACTGGAGAAATTACTTCTGAAAATTCAGCTTAATTTATTCAGAATAAATTATATTTTAAACTATATTCAAATAGAAAATGGCTATTTGAAATTGTAATAATATTTAATTATTTGTTTTTATTGCATTTTTGATCAAAGAAATTAGCATAAGAGACCTCTTCAAAAAAACAACAAAACTTATTTAATCTGATCTCCTAATCTCTACAAATATCAATGATTGTAAGCATATAATACATAAATTAAACAAACAATTAAGTCATTGATTTCATGTGCATGGTTTTATATTGTATTGTAGTTTCAGATTTAACTGATGCACAAATGCATTGATTTATGGGACAGGTAGTTCATTCCCCCATAAAAGAAATTCAGTACACAGTCTTGTATACTCTCTTGGTCTTTTCCAATTTTAAACACTTTTTCACTTCAAATCAAAGTTTATGAATCATTTTGAAACTGGTCCATTTAGTTTCTGGCTTTAAAGTCTTTATTGACTATTGTTTTTAAATATCTATGGTGAAAATTAATGGGAAAAAAACTTTAAAAAAAATGTTGGCTGCTATGTATGTGGTCATCTCTCTCTCTCTCTCTCTCTCTCTCTCTCTCTATATATATATATAAATAGCCAGCCAAGCTAAAGCTCTGTTTACACTAAGTGCAATGCAGTTAAACAACATAAAAGTGTAAAATGTTTGGAAAAATGATGCTACAGAAACCATCCACATTAAATGTATATGATGCTAAACATTGCAGCTTTAGATGCATTGTTGGTTCTCGAATGCATCTGTTTCTCAGTTTTCCTTTTGTCCTTCTTTATATCTTTCAGGTCATGGAGTTGAGAGTGTAGTGGAGCTGGTGGATGTCTTCCCCACGCTGTCGCACCTGGCTGGGCTGCATCCTCTGCACCGCTGCCCGTCCTCATCCTTTAAGATCGAGCTTTGCACCGAGGGCTCAAGCTTGGCATATCTCATCCGCTACCCAGAGAGAGACCCCAACAGAGAAGCCTACTCGTTCAGCCAGTACCCTCGGCCCTCTGACTCCATCCAGGAGAACTCGGACCTGCCCGACCTCGCCGACATCCGTATCATGGGCTACTCCATTCGCTCCACTGACTACCGCTACACCTTATGGGTAGGCTTTGACCCCGTCCACTGTCAACCTAACATGACGGACATCCACGCGGGAGAAATGTACCTCCTGGCGGAAGACCCTGGAGAGGACAGTAACGTGTTTGATGTTTTCGACCAGGCCACAGTATTGCGTAAGCTCGGGATGCTGCCATCGTGGACAGAGAGTTTAAAGCATCATATAATGCATCTCAGCAGCAGTTTGAAATCAAAAGGGATTCTGTGATTCTAGTTTGTCATGATACGACAGTAAAGGGAACATGAATGAATGTTACAAAACAAAAACAAAAAAACATGTCCGGTCATACTTAAATCAAATCATATCAAAAATCAAAAGGCAGAATTAAGAAGTTTAATCTTGCTTGAAGAATATGATTTTTTTGTGTTCTAACAGTACCTCACAATTCTCATAATCAAAATGCTAATAATCTTGTATTCTCATTACTGTAATGTAAAAATAGTAAACACCTTGAATTTATTCTGATTTAAATAAAAAATATATTTTGCACTAGAATACACAGATAAGAAAATTCTTATTACTAAAATGCAGTAAAGATACTTTAAGGTTTTAAACTTTTTGAAATCAGAATTATTAGGCAGTATAACAAATTTATTTGGATTTGAATAAAACATTAGTGTTTTTACTGCATTACAGTAATAAATTCCATGAGAATAATAATAATTAAAAAAATTCTGAAGTAAAATTAAGAGTTTGGGCTAAAATGTGCTAATTCCACAAGGCAAAATAATTAAAGATCTTCATTTTTAATATATATATATATATATATATATATATATATAAATGTGCTTTTTTGTGAGGTTCATTTAAATACAAATGTATTTTGAGTAATTTTACATAATCCATAAAGACAATTGTCAGCGTTACTGTAGGCATACCTGTTTTGCACAGTTATTTGTCCTATTTTAATCATAAAGATTCCTTTAAAAAAGTCTTCAAACCTCATATTCCGATTATTGCTACAAAAGATTTTTTGACTGATTAGTTTTGGTTGATTTATTTAATAATGAATCATGTACCTCACAGTGTTCTAATGGAATAAACTTGCACAGCACTTTTCTTAAAAGAATAAAAAAGGATTTTTTCACATACCGTAGCACTTTTATTAAGTATATTTGAGGTAGTATCCTGATAAATTTGAGTCCATTGACTTAATTTCCTCATTCCCTTCAGAATGTGATGCATAGAAATGACGTAACGTCAACTTAAGTGAGAAATGAGTTTAATTCAAGTCTCAGAGAAATAGAAAGCTCTGCTCAGACAACACTCTGCTTTGGCAATTTATCAGGTCACTAAGTCATAATTGTATTTAGTCTTGGAGGCCGGCGGAGAATCTGCCAGTGCTAAGCTCTTGTTTTTCCAGGCAGCGTGATGAAAATCAACTTAAATATAGAATTTTAAGTCATGCGCTCCCACTGCACTGTTGCCAAGGTAATTAGATGCTTAAATGTGAAAACTTGCAAATGATGTTGCTCGGATACACCTCAGAGAATAGTTTAACACTGATGAATGTTTTAGCCAACATTAAAAAAGGAGAAACGACTGCTGCAGAGTCTTCTGTTGCTCGCATGCTGTGACGTCAGCCAGCGTTTGCTCCCCAGACTCATTTCATGCCACGAGTCTGCATTTTAAACACTCCTACCTGCTTTCTCTTTTCAGGTTTATTTTGGATTCCCCGCACTCTTTCGCGTCAGATGCCACATTGTTTACTCCTGCAGAGTATGAATTATTTTTGAAGGAATATATTCAATATTTATGTGGCAACATAAATATATTTCCTCGCTTTCTCTCAAAAGGAAAAACAACAAGACAAAGCAAGCGCATTATTTGTGTGTCTGTGTGTGTGTCCCTTTTCAAGTGTGTTCTTATAAGAGTGCAGCAGGAGTGTTATAGTGAGGCGATCCTTTGGGACCGCCAATATATTCTGCTTCAGCAGACAGGCTTCATTGCCAGCTGGTCCGGAAAATTCCACTGCTGTCTCCTTTTTTTTTTTTTGTGTAGTCGACTAAAAGCAAGGTCAGGGCAGTCAGAGAAGGCTCCACAGGCTGGTTGAAGCTGATATTTTAATTGCGTATACTAAAGTATCTTTGCTTTTCTTGTCTACGAGCTGATTGTGTTGCTTGCACTATCTTTACCTAATTGAAACAATCAATAAATGTTACTCTTAAAGGGGCTACATGTAAGAATTTCCGTGTATTAATCACTTTTTTTTAATTGCCAATCTATGGCTTGTAACGAAACATAAAAACAAGACTTTTTCTGACTTGTCTATGAGATCATGTAGACTAATTTTTATGTGAAGGACGTTCTATGACTTATGAAATGAATGCTTATACAGTGGTTGGATTAATGCCGAAAGAGCCATTCTGTAATGTTATGTCAAAGAAAAGGGATTAATTCAATCTGTAGTCTAGCAGCCAGATCTATATAGTCTCATATACTTTGTAATCAAACTATCATAAGAGTGTAACTTTCAGTACCTCATCTTTTGACAATTAACATGACGGTGAATTGCAGAGCTGGTGCAAACATATCCACATCGCTATGATCAGATGCTTTCTTAACCTTTTTTTCCCTCCTCAACACTGTCATGTTTGTTGTGTGTTTATATTGTTACTGAGAGGAAAGCATGCGGGAATCTTCCTCAGGGAATCTATAGTGCACTGTCTGATGCAATACTGTAGCTGATGGCTGCATGGTTATATATTTATCTCTAATAGTATCGATCATGGAAGTTCATAAAGTCATTACTGTTGTGCTGGGAAATGTCGGTGTCTGTTGATGCTTTATTTTTCGTTAATTTAGCCATGGTATTGAATAAATACCTGGTGTTGTGTTTGTTTTCTTCTAAAAGAGATGAAAAGTAAGCAGATCTAGCAGTTTTTAAGTCTTTTCTGTATGTAGAAGTACTTTCCCTCCATGCAATACGAAATACCTCTAGTTTTGCAACCATTTTCTGGGCTGCTCTCTTTAAGGTGCAAGCGTGCTCATTATACCACGGTGTCGGACTGTTTTTCCTAATCTTCTTTAAGTGTAAAAGAGCAACCGTATCTAAAGTGCTAGAAAAGAGAGAGTCAGTAGTTTCTGTTACAACATCAAGTTTTTCTAAGCTATTGGATTTGCTGATGATTTGAGAAAAGTCAGGAAGATTATTTACAAAGCAGTCTTTTATTGTAGAAGTGATGGTTCTACCATATTTGTAACAAGGAGTTGAGTTTGCAGCTTTAGCTATATGGAGAATACATTGCCATTGACATCAATTCAACGCGATAATATTAAATCTAAAGTATAATTATGACAGTGAGTAGGTCCTAACACGTGTTGTCTGATCCCAATAGAGTTCAAAATGCTGATCCCAATGCATCTTTTTCATTATCAACATGGAAATTAAAATCACCAACAATTAAGACTTTATCTGCAGCCAGCTCTAGCTCAGATAGAAATTCAGCAAATTCTTTGAAAAAGTCTGTATGGTGGCCTGTAAACAGTAGCCAGTACAAACTTCAGTAGGGATTTTTTTCATAAAAGTATAAAAATGGATGTTTATAATGGTAATCTTGGGGGAGGGGTAGACTCATTTAAAGTAATGTAATCATCTGGTTTTAGCCTGGTTTCTGTCATCAGTGTGAACAGCTTCTGTATGTTTGTTAACCATATATATCGCTGCAAATGTATTTCCGACTTGTTTTTAATTCTAAGCAAAGAAGGAAAAGAGATTCACCGTGAGTATATTGGGGGACTGAATTACGTTCAGTATCTTGTACGTTTGCACGAATGCCAGCTCAAGCAAATACGTTGCTGAGCTGCTGTCTGCTGTTCACTTAACGGCCACCGGTGTCGCTAATAACAAGGGTTTCTAAATTCTAGCCTCTTTTGTGTTTTCAAGAGCTGTATGAGAAAAAACTAAAACAATGACCGATGACTTACCTGTTATGGATTTTTGTTATAACTAACATTAAATGTTGTCCTGTTTTAACACTGGTTGCCTAACAAAAGTCTATCCAGAAACACAAACATCTCGAAACAGTAATAGAGCAGGCGATGATAAATGGTTTGTTTTAACTTCATTATGTTGGTTGATTTCGAACACAGAATCAATGTACACATGGTTATGGATCACTGCTCTGGATAATAAACATTGATTTCCATAACCACAGTGTGAATGTGAGTAATAATGCCTGGTGATAATGGTTGAGTGTTTGATGGTGGGTTTTAATTTTTTTAAATGTTGCATTTTACAACATTTAAATTTACATTTAACACTTAAAGTCTCTAAATTTACAGTGGTTGAAGTTGTGGAAAATGTCACTTACAAAAAATAAGAAATCATTTATTCATTTATTAATTGAGCATTTTTATTTACATTTTCAACACAAATTAAATAGATTTTTATTCTGCTCATATGTTAGTCAGTTTATATTTATATTATTATTATATTATATTTTGCTGTCAAAAGATTAATCGCGATTAATTGCATTCAAAATAAAAGTGTTTGTTTACATAATATGTGTGTACTGTGTTTATTATGTATATATAAATACACAAACATACATGTATATATTTGTAAAATAAATGTATGTAAAATGTATGTATATATATATGAACAAAACATATTTTTCTTAAATATATACAAGCATGTGTGTGTATTTATATATACATATTAAATGTACACAGCACGCACACATATATTATGTAGACAAAACTTATTTTGAATGCGATTAATCACGATTAATCGTTTGACAGCTCAAATTATTATATTATATTATACTTTTTTCTATTTGAGTTATCAGATGATATAGTGATTCATTTTGAAATATTATATAATGATTCCAGAGTGACATTCTTAGTACCCTAATCACAAGTTATGCTGTTTGCTGTTAAAAAAGAAATACATTTAATTGAATACAAATGGAAAAATGTAAATAATCAGGCAAATGTTGCCTTTTTATTATTATTTTTAAATATATAACATGAATGAAATACCCTTTATAATCAGCTCATTTATTAGTAAATTTATACAAATATTATGTTACATAATATTTTGTTACAGTAAATATATTTTTTTCTATTTGAATCAACAGATTTAAATAATGATTTTTTGGCAGTCTTAGTATGACATAATCATAAGTTCTGCTGTTGTACCAACAAGAATGATGCCAGTTTGATAAAGTTGAGCTTCCACCCTGACGTCTGGAAACAACCAGACACTGTTGTTGGAAACCCAACCCTAACCGCATGGTCTGGGATGAAAAGTAACAATGCCATGCTTGCTGTAGCTCTGACATGGGAGCAATAAAAAAAAAGCTGGACTGTATTATGAAAGATTCTGTGACCTATTACTTTTGCAATTAGATTTGTGCATATGAGCACTTTTGTAATGAACTTGGAGATTCTTTAGAGGACTGTCTCCAGAGATCTGATGGTCTGACAAGACTCACAAACAGCCAGCAAAACAAACTGATTTACAAGAACTTCAGAATCAGGGCACCTCATTTGCTTACTTGGAACATGTGTAATGATGTTTATCAGCTCAGGGTCAGAGGGGACAGACTGAACTGAATTAATCCCACTAAAGATAAAAAAATAAGAACATAGTTAACAGTTAGAATATAACTCATCATTAGTGGTGTTTGCAAGAATAACAATTATTCTTGCTCACACGGGGGTTCAAGATTTAAACAAACCATTTATCACGTTTAAATTTAGTGTGTGAGACATCACACTCACACATCACACTGTAACATTTCTACACAATAAATAAATAATTATAATAATAATTTAATGATATTATAAATTATATTAAAATACATTATTTATAATATATATATATATTTATAAAATAAAAATATTAATATTAATGTTTTCATTTTAAATATGACATTTTCAACGTTATGATTCTTATGTGTCATCTTTGATCTACGGTAAAATAATTTTTTAAGCTAAAAATTAAGTATGCAGTTTATAATTCTAAAAATATATATTTGTATTAAGTATACATGTATGAAGTTGTATGAACATGATGTTTAAGAATTCATTCTAATATGCTGATTTGCTGCTCAAAATAAAAAAAAAAAAATCTTATTATAGTCTCAATGTTATATTTGTATGCAGTTATGGCTTTATATTAACGGTGTAATAATAGTCAGAAAAATCTACTTTTTAAGACAATGGAACAATTTATTAAACTTAAAAAGGGTTTGCATATGTGCTTTTGTCGAATCAGGAGAAAAAAAAACTAAATTATTTTATTCAGAGGCACAAACTGAGCAAAAATATGCAATTTGGTGGAGATGTTATTTTTATGACCATAAAGTCATTAAAGATTATGCTTTTCAGCAAAATAATGAAAAAGAGTAATGAGTAATGAAAAATAATTTGGTGGAGATGTTGTTATTTTTATGACACAGTTTCATGAATGAACTAGATATACTGTATATACTCCCATCAAAAAGTTAAGGGTTAACAAGATTTTTTTTTGAAAGAGGTCTCTCATACTAACCAAGAGTCATGTTGTCTATCATTTATTTGATCAAAAATGCAGTAAAAAACTGTAATATTTTGAAAAAGAATTACAATTTGGTGGAGACCATTTGGTGACCATAAAGTCATTAAAGATTATGTTAATTGTGTACAAAAGGTTTTTCAGCAAAGTTTTGATCCTGTTGATCATTTTAGAGTAAGTTTGCATATCATAAAAAGAAATTAGAACTTAGAAACTTGCATATCATTTATGATAAAATAGGCTTTGTAAGGTTAAACAGCCTGTTCATGCATGTGCATGTCTGTATCAAACTGCGCTAACAGCTATTATATTCTCATCTTGTGCACTGTTTCAGAATTCATTCTAATATGCTGATATGCTGCTCAAAAAAACTAAAAATAATAATAAAAAAATAATCTTATTATAGTATCAATGTTGAAAATAGTTGTGCTGCTTAATATTTTTGTTAAAACTGTGATATTTTTTTTTAGGATTCTGTGACGAATAGAAACAACAGCCTTTATTTGAAAGAAAAACTTTTGTAACATTATAAATTACTTTATTGTCACTTTTTTATCAATTTAATGCACCCTTGCTCAATAAAAGCATTAATTAAAAAAAAATAACTCTCTCTATATAGCATAGATTATATATAGCAGTGTTATCATCTCTAATGCTCATATAATATTTAAGACTGAAAACCTTCTGTGGCTTCTATAAACTAAAATGGCAGAATTATATAGTTATGAGGGTTATGTGCCAGCCAAGCAACTGCCATTGACATACATAGGAATACTAATGTATGGCTTTCTCCAAGCATTACAGACCACCTTGTTCTTTATCAAAAAGAAAGTCATTTCAAAAGCATTTTCATAAAATATAATAAAGACAACCATTTTATTACCTGGAATAACACGTGCCAATGGCTCATGCACAAAAAGACAACAACAACCACATAACACAATATTTTTGCACAATCATCACAATGCAGCACACCACATCCCAACACATATACCTACATTAGGATGTTGTCATAGCTAGTGCCATTTCCTGTAGGAACTGCAAAGTTGGAGCCGCCACATGCTCAATAGTGTTTGGCAGCTGAGCGCCTGCTAATGACTGTGCAGCTCCGCTGAGCAGACAAGAGAAAGAGGAAAAGCACAAAAAAAAAAAAAAAAGCGAGGAGACAGAGGGATGCACATAATAGTCCAGGATCTGATGTCCTCCATCTGGCGCAGCCAGGGAGTGACTCCAGCAGCAAGCTTGCTCCGACCTGCGGGCATGGGTACTCCATCATTATTTCCCCCTGATGCTCCCATGGCACCATGCTGGCATTTAGGAATGTCACTCCACAAGCCAGAGTCTTGGTTGGATCGGGCTAAGCAAGCCCACAGAGACAGGGCAAGTTGGCTTGCATCAGCAAAATATGTGTTCAGGGAGATGGATGTTCATTATCATCTTCTTAATACATCCCATTTGTGGGACTTGCATTGTGTGGGGAACGGTGAGAAAGTGTCATCCTAATGGCTGTACAGGGGATCAGCCGAACTGACAATGATGCCACCTGACATCAGACATAAAGTCATGCTGCTACTGAATTAACCCTACACACCCCCGGTTTGACAGTGGAAAAGGGTTTTAAAAGTGACAGTAATTCCTTGGGAGTTTTGCAGGAACTCTTTCTCCATCTTTCCAGCTTCTTTCGCTATCGTTTTGCGCATTAATATGAGAAAAATAAGAGAGGGCAAATGACTTCAAACAGCATATTTATTGGTCACTTTTCAGAATTAACAGCTTTCTTCCCCTCTCTCTCTCCATCAGTCTTGGAACATCTTGGTCTAAGGAGCACTAACTTCAAAGAAGTGTGTTTATCTATTTTGACCTCCTTTTCAAGTGACAGCTGGCATATGTCGCATTTCTGTCGCAATTATTTCCATGGAGACACAGTGAAAGGAAACACAAATACAGTCTTGGCTGGCAGATAACGTATGCAAGCTGAAATAAAGTAATCTAGTGCAGAGATGTGTCTATAAAGAAAGAAATATGATTGTCTCATTAGCAACATTTTCATAACATCAACATGTTTTTTAGATGCAAGTATTTGCGTGACACATTTTGAGTGCCGATTTTATATGAATATTATGGAAAAGTTAAAGTGATTGTTCACCCACAAATATGAAATTAATTTCTATACTATATTATGTATTACTATATTCAAAGTCATACAAGTTTGAAAAAAAATATGACAGAATTTCATATAATGTTCATATTAAATGAACTAATTAAATAATTGAGCAATTTAACCATTTAACCATTTTTGTATCATCAAAGGTGACATACATTTTTTTTTATAAGTTAGTAATAAATTAAGTCTTTTGTCCATTAAGACAATAAGACAGGATATTAATATTATAAATATTAATATTATATTATATTTAATATTATTGATATTAAATGATAAATATGCCTAAATATGCATAAACAAATAGATATGATTAAACATAAATTTTTGCTTTTTAATAATTTTACTATACACTCTACACTGTCCACTCTGAAGGTGATGATAGATAGACAGACAGACAGACAGACAGACAGACAGACAGACAGACAGATAGATAGACAGATAGATAAACAGATAGATAGATAGATAGATGATAGAAAATTTTAGAAATCGATATGACAATATAAAAGTATATACAGTATATATATAATAGGGCTGTCAATAGATTACGTTTTTTAATCTAATTAATCACACCCTTTTTCAGTGATTAATCGCGATTATTCGCACACTTCATGAACTTAAGCATAGACCATTTATCTTGTTTCAAATGTTTATTTTGTCATCATTTGCTATATTCAGCAAATTAAACCAAAAGACTGAAGGGTGATTCTCAAAAATCTGCATTTTGTGCAAGCTTTTTTCAAGATAAATGACAGACAGATAGATAGACAGATAGATAAACAGATAGATAGATAGATAGATGATAGAAAATTTTAGAAATCGATATGACAATATAAAAGTATATACAGTATATATATAATAGGGCTGTCAATAGATTACGTTTTTTAATCTAATTAATCACACCCTTTTTCAGTGATTAATCGCGATTATTCGCACACTTCATGAACTTAAGCATAGACCATTTATCTTGTTTCAAATGTTTATTTTGTCATCATTTGCTATATTCAGCAAATTAAACCAAAAGACTGAAGGGTG
Organism: Sinocyclocheilus grahami; assembly: GCF_001515645.1. NCBI lineage: Eukaryota > Metazoa > Chordata > Actinopteri > Cypriniformes > Cyprinidae > Sinocyclocheilus > Sinocyclocheilus grahami. The sequence goes on from NW_015505793.1 coordinate 648,767, forward strand.
ATTCTCAAAAATCTGCATTTTGTGCAAGCTTTTTTCAAGATAAATGTCTTTCCAAAAAAGGAATCCAAAAGAAATCCAAAACTCCAAAAGGACACCAAAGAACCAAATGATATAAGGAGCCCATAAAAGGACATATGAAAGAAAAAATTGTATAGTATGTGTACAATGCAACAGCAAATAAATTTTTTACATTTTAGAGAAGTCAAGTTGCAATACCGAACAGGAACACATGGAGATGCCAAAAAAAACCCCTAAACCAACCGCCTGCTGACTGCATATATATACTACAGTAGGCTACACAGATCCATTCAGAATAACTAAACAGCAACATACACATGACAAATCAAGACATTATCGTGAATGTGAGTGGAAACAACATGAATGTACTGAAATGTCTGTGTCTGTGCATAAATACAATGTGCGATCAGTGTGTCAAGAGCACTCATGCACGCATTATTATAACGGAATCACGCGTGCTTACTCTATGACTCCTGTACGCCACCGCAATCGTCTTTACCTTGATTGCAGTCTTCATCCATCAAAACTTTACTAGCGTGACTGGTTATCAAGTCAAGAAAATGTAGTTTGTGTCTCATCTGGCCATACAGTGGTAGGATGTGTTGACAATCCGTTCAGTCTGTACTTCACACCGCACGCGTGACATGTGAGGGCTCGTGCTCTTCAGAGACCATCACAGAATATGACAGAGCTCGTGTTTTAAAGCCAAACACACTGGAATTAATAATTTACTGAAAACGCAACTCGAGTCTCTGATCTCGCTGCAATCTCTGATGTAATCAGCCTGGTTTCCTTTATATTAGCACTGTTTTGGACGGATTGTTGGAATGCATTCGCTTACTGGATCATTGGACTGAAAACTTTAGCGGCTTAAAATGATCTGATCGCAAGCAGAGAAGCAAAATTGGGTTTGTGCTTCAGTAATTTTGCGTTAATTGCGTTAAATGATTTTAATGTGTTAAGGATTGTAAAATGAATCGCATGCATTAACTAATAACCCTAATATATATATATAAAGAAGTCTTGTATGCTCACCAAGGCTGCAGTTATTTAATAAATAATACAGCAAAACAGTAATATTATGAAACATTATTGCAATTTAATAATAATTAAATAATTTAATGTCTAGTCGCATATATTTTAAAACAGTTTTTTTTCCTGTCATAGCAATGCTGATTTTTTTTCAAGCAGCCATTACTGCCATTACTGCCATTACTTATGGCAGCAATTACTTATGATCAAATCATAATGGTTGGTTTGAGTGGAAGTTATAATTTTCATCATGTTCTCAGGTGCTTCACTGAATTAAAATACTGCCAATTTATTAAGAAACATTCCAGTTTATTTTTATTCGTCTAATCAAAATATTGTGTTTGACTATTTTTTTACTGCATAACAGGAACGAACCTTAAACCTCGGCTGTTTAATGACTGACGTCTTCTTCTGCGTGTGAGCGGCTCGTGACACAGTACGAATAGCAGGGCCGGATTTACCTCTTTTCGTGACATAGGCAAAAAAAATTTTGGGCCCCCCGTCCATATTAATATCATAGGCCTAATATTACCACCCAAGCAAACAAAAATATTTCTTAATCAGCGGAAACCGTTACAGTGTTTTCTATCACAATAAGCACTTGCATTCATGTAGTTGCAATGTAGTTCATAATTTGTTTGAGAACTGAGAAAGACGAATGCCATCTCGAATAACTGTCACGAATCCGGTCCGTGGTCTTCCGTCTGCTCGCCACCAGAGGTCGCCTTTGATTACATTGACTCTCACACCACACAAACTGTTGCACGTCACCCTGGACTGCATTTCCCATGCTCCATTGCACTGATTGGACTCACCTGCAGCCAATCACGCACACACTATAGAACAACACTCAAATCCTTCTCCAATCGCCGAGTATTGTCTGTTTATCACTCTCCTAGTGGTAGCACTTTATGGAGCCATCCTGTCTGAGTTTAGTCTAGTTCCTAGTTCTAGTCCTGTTTCTAGTTTTGCCTGATTGTCTGTTCCTGATATCCTGCCTGTCTTGGATTTCTCTCTCGTCTTGTTGTTTGGATTCTGTTCACACCTCGCCTGGATTATTATCTGTCTGTGGATTATTCGCTTGCCTCATCCTTTGGATTATGTTTGCCGTCGATCGACCTACGCCTGTTTATTGGATCACTCTTCTGTCTTGCCCTCTAAGTACCTCTTTGCCATTGTCCGACTCTTGTCTGTTTTGACCATGTTTAAGAATAAAGTTTTGCAGATGGATCCGCACGTCTCTCGTCTCGTTCGCCCCATTACAATAACCACTTCGGGAGTGCATTATTTCTCTAATAATATTAACGGCCTGGAGTCTCAACCACACATCAAGACATTGTTCAGATGATTCCTTTCAAGGCATTTGACATGTTTCCGTCCTGAAATCTCGTGTGTGTTGAACTAATTTTTTACGCACCTCATCCTAAACCTTCCGTTGCAAATTCCAAAATGCCATTTTAGAGCTAATAACGGAGGCTTGAGCCATTGATATGCAGGTTAATGCAGTTATTAATGCAGTTTAATGTGGTTATTAGAGAGAGAGAAAGAGAGAGAGATTAAGTGCGTGTGAATACCTGTGTCTATGCATTTCTCAGCAGCGTTCAGCAGCAGCGTCTACTAATAGTGAATCTTTAAGCTAAACTGCTTCAAGAACCTCGCTACTGAGAAATGTCATGTAGCTTTACAGCTGCGAAACTATTTTATTGATAAATTCACGGGGCAGCGCTGACAAGAAGTTTCTGTTCGTGTATCTGCGTGTGTGCGCAAGTGCGTGTCTGTACTGTGTGCGTCTGTGAGAGATTGGGAGAAAGAAAGCGTTATTTCCATAGCCTACATAAAAAAGTTGGAAGACATTGAAATAGTTTGTCATTTTTTACCCTATTGTTTATTATATTTATTTGCTCAATGTCTTCTGGGGTTTTGGTTATTTTACTGTTGTAGATAGCCCATAG
>NW_015505793.1:653431-657941 GCF_001515645.1 Sinocyclocheilus grahami
ATAAATACAAGGCAATTGTGACTTTTTAGTTTTTATCTCACAATTCTGACAAACAATTGCCAGTCTCCCCCCCCCCATTTTTTCCTGTGAGTTTGTATCTCACATTTCTGAAAAAAATAAATAAAATAAATAAAAAATCTGAATTTTGGGAAAAAAGTCGAAATTAAGTTTTTTTTTTACTTTTTCTTCAGTGGCAGACCCAGTCAACAATTTGATCTCACAATGATGTCACCATGAGCTCACATGATTCTCATGGTGGGGTCACAATGTGTGTGTCACAGCGAGCTAAAAGTGTAACCACACAGCGCACTCACTGTGTGCTCATACTATGGACACAATGTGAGGTTACTGCGCACTCACTGTGCGCTCATATTATGGTCACAATGTGAGATTACTGCACACTCACTGGGCTCAAACGATGGTCGCAATGTAAGGTCACTGCACGCTCACTGTGTGCTCATACTATGGACACAATGTGAGGTTACTGCGCACTCACTGTGCGCTCATATTATGGTCACAATGTGAGATTACTGCACACTCACTGGGCTCAAACGATGGTCGCAATGTAAGGTCACTGCACGCTCACTGTGTGCTCATACTATGGACACAATGTGAGGTTACTGCGCACTCACTGTGCGCTCATATTATGGTCACAATGTGAGATTACTGCACACTCACTGGGCTCAAACGATGGTCGCAATGTAAGGTCACTGCACGCTCACTGTGTGCTCATACTATGGACACAATGTGAGGTTACTGCGCACTCACTGTGCGCTCATATTATGGTCACAATGTGAGATTACTGCACACTCACTGGGCTCAAACGATGGTCGCAATGTAAGGTCACTGCACGCTCACTGTGTGCTCATACTATGGACACAATGTGAGGTTACTGCGCACTCACTGTGCGCTCATATTATGGTCACAATGTGAGATTACTGCACACTCACTGGGCTCAAACGATGGTCGCAATGTAAGGTCACTGCACGCTCACTGTGTGCTCATACTATGGACACAATGTGAGGTTACTGCGCACTCACTGTGCGCTCATATTATGGTCACAATGTGAGATTACTGCACACTCACTGGGCTCAAACGATGGTCGCAATGTAAGGTCACTGCACGCTCACTGTGTGCTCATACTATGGACACAATGTGAGGTTACTGCGCACTCACTGTGCGCTCATATTATGGTCACAATGTGAGATTACTGCACACTCACTGGGCTCAAACGATGGTCGCAATGTAAGGTCACTGCACGCTCACTGTGTGCTCATACTATGGACACAATGTGAGGTTACTGCGCACTCACTGTGCGCTCATATTATGGTCACAATGTGAGATTACTGCACACTCACTGGGCTCAAACGATGGTCGCAATGTAAGGTCACTGCACGCTCACTGTGTGCTCATACTATGGACACAATGTGAGGTTACTGCGCACTCACTGTGCGCTCATATTATGGTCACAATGTGAGATTACTGCACACTCACTGGGCTCAAACGATGGTCGCAATGTAAGGTCACTGCACGCTCACTGTGTGCTCATACTATGGACACAATGTGAGGTTACTGCGCACTCACTGTGCGCTCATATTATGGTCACAATGTGAGATTACTGCACACTCACTGGGCTCAAACGATGGTCGCAATGTAAGGTCACTGCACGCTCACTGTGTGCTCATACTATGGACACAATGTGAGGTTACTGCGCACTCACTGTGCGCTCATATTATGGTCACAATGTGAGATTACTGCACACTCACTGGGCTCAAACGATGGTCGCAATGTAAGGTCACTGCACGCTCACTGTGTGCTCATACTATGGACACAATGTGAGGTTACTGCGCACTCACTGTGCGCTCATATTATGGTCACAATGTGAGATTACTGCACACTCACTGGGCTCAAACGATGGTCGCAATGTAAGGTCACTGCACGCTCACTGTGTGCTCATACTATGGACACAATGTGAGGTTACTGCGCACTCACTGTGCGCTCATATTATGGTCACAATGTGAGATTACTGCACACTCACTGGGCTCAAACGATGGTCGCAATGTAAGGTCACTGCACGCTCACTGTGTGCTCATACTATGGACACAATGTGAGGTTACTGCGCACTCACTGTGCGCTCATATTATGGTCACAATGTGAGATTACTGCACACTCACTGGGCTCAAACGATGGTCGCAATGTAAGGTCACTGCACGCTCACTGTGTGCTCATACTATGGACACAATGTGAGGTTACTGCGCACTCACTGTGCGCTCATATTATGGTCACAATGTGAGATTACTGCACACTCACTGGGCTCAAACGATGGTCGCAATGTAAGGTCACTGCACGCTCACTGTGTGCTCATACTATGGACACAATGTGAGGTTACTGCGCACTCACTGTGCGCTCATATTATGGTCACAATGTGAGATTACTGCACACTCACTGGGCTCAAACGATGGTCGCAATGTAAGGTCACTGCACGCTCACTGTGTGCTCATACTATGGACACAATGTGAGGTTACTGCGCACTCACTGTGCGCTCATATTATGGTCACAATGTGAGATTACTGCACACTCACTGGGCTCAAACGATGGTCGCAATGTAAGGTCACTGCACGCTCACTGTGTGCTCATACTATGGACACAATGTGAGGTTACTGCGCACTCACTGTGCGCTCATATTATGGTCACAATGTGAGATTACTGCACACTCACTGGGCTCAAACGATGGTCGCAATGTAAGGTCACTGCACGCTCACTGTGTGCTCATACTATGGACACAATGTGAGGTTACTGCGCACTCACTGTGCGCTCATATTATGGTCACAATGTGAGATTACTGCACACTCACTGGGCTCAAACGATGGTCGCAATGTAAGGTCACTGCACGCTCACTGTGTGCTCATACTATGGACACAATGTGAGGTTACTGCGCACTCACTGTGCGCTCATATTATGGTCACAATGTGAGATTACTGCACACTCACTGGGCTCAAACGATGGTCGCAATGTAAGGTCACTGCACGCTCACTGTGTGCTCATACTATGGACACAATGTGAGGTTACTGCGCACTCACTGTGCGCTCATATTATGGTCACAATGTGAGATTACTGCACACTCACTGGGCTCAAACGATGGTCGCAATGTAAGGTCACTGCACGCTCACTGTGTGCTCATACTATGGACACAATGTGAGGTTACTGCGCACTCACTGTGCGCTCATATTATGGTCACAATGTGAGATTACTGCACACTCACTGTGCTCAAACGATGGTCGCAATGTAAGGTCACTGCACACTCACTGCACACTCATACTATGGTCACAATGTGAGGTCACTGCACACTCACTGTGTGCTCATACTATGGTCACAATGTGAGATTACTGCACACTCACTGTGCGCTCGTACTGTGAGCTCACCATGTGAGACCACTGTCATATCATTGTGTTAAACTCATTCTTTTAACTATGATCTAAAAATTCTCTAATGTTGGTCAGTAATATCACAAACATGTAGAATTTCATCTTTTATTTCCGTCAAAGTATTTCTACAATTCGGTTTCCTTGTTCATTTTGATTTATTTTCAGTTTGGTGTTGGCATTTGACAGACATTTCAATTTAACAGATACATTCTGCTTCTGGTGTTGTTTTGATGACTCCTTTTCGATTCTTAACTTTGATTTATTTGTTCCCTTGGAAAGATTTGACACATCCTGAAACACAGAGAACAATAAGTCATTGCAATCAGTTACTAACAACCTAACAGGTGAAAATAACTATTAGTTAAACAAAATATGAAACAAATCATGCATCCATGCTTCCACAAAACATGCTTGTATAGTTACTGAAATTTGATCCCGAGGTAGTAATGTAGTCTAGTAATTATCTGATTTGGGAAGTATAACAAATCATAAATTAATGACTAACTGAATCATTCTAAGACTGAACTGAACACACTTATGATTTTGGCAGTTGGCATCCATAATTTTGCATTACTGCCATCTGCTGTCTCACTTTAACTTACTATATCTTAATTAAATTCGTCCTTCCAGTCCTCCTTAGAAAATTAACAAAATATCTCCGTCCTTGGTCACTATTTCCATATGTTACTGTATTTTTAACATTAAACTCTACTATACCTATTTCCCGTAGCTCATGCTTGAATAGTGATGTTTGATTCTTCTTCTTCTGTTTTATGGTGGGTTGCACCAGCGTTAAGGTGCATTATCGCCACCTTCAGTGTTGGAGTGTAGACCAAAGTTTACTTATTTCATAAAAGAAACCCTTCATTCTCTTTATCAGTTCTGTACTTTTGAGATAAATAAATAAGCCCTCTAATCCATAAGTGATTATATATATATTTTTTTACCTTTATTCCTTCCACTCCCACCTTTCTAAGTTCCTTCTTCATTGTTTCTTTTTCATTAAAATACTTTTGACAAACACACATATGTTCCACTGACTCCTCTTGTTGCAAACATAGAAATCATGATTATGCCTTGTGTTC